>NC_092167.1:29817538-29947538 GCF_045791955.1 Oncorhynchus clarkii lewisi
GACTACAAAAACTCCCTTCAAGGCAGGAACATAGGAAGAAAGCAAGGCTCTTCTGTCTGTGCCTGGTGTATTTATTTATGCGCACACTTTTTAATGCACATACAGTCGCCCTACAATGAAATAACAAGAGTAGGCCTACCTCACATAAGGGTATCGGCATAACACTCACCTTGTTGTTTTAACGTAGCCATTTTCGGTCCGATACAGTTCAAATGGATAATGACGTCAGCTGCCTGCTTCTGTCTGGTTCAACTTAATTCACAACAGGACGTCGAGTGCTAGTTGACTTTCTCCAAATGCAGCCTTATTTTGACATATCTCAACCTGTGTTATTTTCTCCCTGTAACATCCACTAAATGCATATACAATAACAAATAACCCTCTCTCAGAAAATGAAGAGAATGAAAAAAAGAAGTCTCTTTCCCGGATGTGAGAAAGTACGTACCTAGTGAGAAGGCTGGAACGCCCTACCGATGTGAATAGCGATTAGCCACAGTAGTGGAATCAACGGTTGGCCTTCAAGATAAAAGTTCCGAAATGCAAATCAATACAAATAGTGGAATCACGTCATTTGGACTCGATAATGCTACATATGGTTGGAATGTTATATCAATTCAACAAAAGACAATAATGATCTAATTTGACCCCCAAGAAAGCTACACCGCACTGTGGATATATTAAGACTTCAGAATTGCATTGGGGGCATACTTATATGTACCCAACAGCCTTACCTATGAATTGTGCACACATGATATGGGGTATTAGTCTACTCAGTGACACCCACAGAACACAATTCTGAAGAGTTTATACAAATATTAGCATCATAGCTCTTATTGCGAGACTTGACTGTGGGAAATCACCTCCCCAGTCAGCCTTTTATCCGTATTGACATTCTTATTGCACTGTAGCCCTACAACCTTACCTATGGATTGTGCACCCATGAAATGGTGTATCATCCTACTCAGTGACACCCACACAGAGGCATCCTGCCCATAGGGTGCATGCCTCTGGTGCAGCTTGCATTCAGAGGTCCCATGTAGAGCTCCCTCATCTGGGGCTTTCGGCCAGCACTGTAGCCCTCGACAGTGACAGCTCTCTTCGCCAGAAGTTTCTCCAAGATGGGCTTGGCACACTCTCTGGATCAGGGCCACAAAGTGCCAGTCTGAAGTACAAATGGGACAGTGCACAAGCCTAACTACTTTTTCATGTGATGAAATCTTAGTCACAAATTCAATAATTGTATTAACTAAACATATATTACACACACGGACAGTTTATTTGGATCGCTCCTACAAGACGGTGAGTCACGTGGCCATGACTTGCTATATAAAGCAGGGCGACAAGCATCGATGCATTCAGTTACTGTGGGGCAATGTGCTGGCAGGGGCTCATTCGCATATTTGGTGGCATGATCTAAAATATGTCATATTTGTCAATGGAAATGTTATTCAAGTTTAAGTGGTTTCATTGTTATGAGTACCTCTTTTGAAGGTTGAGTACCTCTTTTGACATGATCAGTTCTGCAATTGTTGTAGGAACTAGGGCTGTCCCTGAATAAAAATGTTTTGGTAGATCGAGAATTGCATGTTCCCTTCGACCAATCAGTAGGTTGGAATTGAAAAACGTGTCTTTTTCCACATGTAGACAATCTTATGTGTTTTAATCAAATCAACTGTATACACTGAGCGAACTGTTTGATGAAATAATTATGGCACACAAATGGTTGAGGTAGTTGATGACGTCGCAGGTGGCAGCGTAGTAGGCACAGCTTGTCCCATTAATCATAAAAATGGAGGATTAGCTGATAACTGAGAAACAAACATTCTAGATAATATAGAGAACCTTGGAACTATTTACTGATCATAATTTTGATCTGCTTGAAAAAGAATCAGATACATCGAAGAGAACAAGACCTTTCCTTGAGTGAAACTGAAAATGTAACATCGGAGGGGTACATTTATTTGTAACCATGTCTCAAGAAGATAGAGCATTGCTTACAAGCATGACTGAGGAGTTTAAAAAAAATTGATCTATTGCTTGTGCTACTGGGGGAGGTTGAGGCCCTAAAAACAGGAATATATAACAGTAATAAAATTATGAAAGAAATACGAGCGTAAATAAGAAGTTGAAAACTACCGTGGACTCCCTAAAATACACTACAGAGAGGCTACTGTATGATAAAACAATGAAAGCCGAATTACTTGATCTAAAGTGCAGAAGTATGACTGATAATATTGTTAGAATTGGAATAAAGGAGGATAAATGAAAACTATCAGTCAACAGAGGAAAAGTTCAAGGTGTTTGTGAAATGTAATCATGATGACGGACGAACAGGTAGATACAATTGATTTTACAATGGGCTCTCACCGTTTCGGTGATGGCTGTGTCGATTGTAAGTTAAACTTAGGTATTCCTTTATGGGTAGTGGGTACTAAGACACATTTTTACTGGCAGTCATTAGCGGCCGTTAAAATCTATGTTCCTTTTTCCTTCCTTTTTTTGTCAGAATAAAACAGGATATAATGAGGACTACATGAATTATGTCTTAAATGTAATGGACATAAAGATCTAGTCTTGCGAAATATATAGGTCGTTTCTCTTCATTTTTCAAACATTTTTCAAACAATTGGATCCAATGAACTGAGCAGGCTGGGCTGATATGCTTATAGCCTTGCTAGGACTTTCTAAATATGAGCATGCATTTAAAAGATTGTGCTGTTATAATTTCTATTAATATGATCTATTATCGTTTGTTTTTTTCTTCTGTTTTCCATGCTATTTGGTTAGGTCTCTTAAAAAGCACCCTCAAAGATATGCAATAGACCTACAGGGCTTTGAATGTGGCAGATGGCAGTATTGAATTGTGTCATCATGGGACTGCCCATATTTCCTTTCCATTTAAAAAAACAGGAGGCCTCTTACACTTCAATGTTGTGATGCAAAAATCCTGGCGAAATGCACAGCACATAGAATCAAAAAGGTTTTACCAGATCGGTCTATAAAACAATTGTCAGATGAAGCAGATGCTAAACTACAGGACTGCTTTGCTATCACAGCCAGGAACATGTTCCGGGATTCTTCCGATGACGTTGAAGGAATACACCACATCAGTCACTGGCTTTATCAATAAGTGCATTGAGGACGTCGCCCCCACAGTGACTGTACGTACATACCCCAACCAGAAGCCATGGATTACAGGCAACATTCGCACTGAGCTAAAGGGTAGAGCTGCCGCTTTCAAGGTGTGGGACTCTAACCCGGAAGCTTACAAAGAAATCCCGCTATGCCCTGCGACGAACCATCAAACAGGCAAAGCGTCAATACAGGACTAAGATTGAATCATACTACACTGGCTCCGACGCTCGTCGGATGTGGCAGGGCTTGCAAACTATTACAGACTACAAAGGGAAGCACAGCCGCGAGCTGCCCAGTGACACGAGTCTACCAAATGAGCTAAATCACTTCTATGCTCGCTTCGAGGCAAGCAACACTGAGGCATGCATGAGAGCATCAGCTGTTCCGGACGACTGTGTGATCACGCTCTATGTAGCTGACGTGAGTAAGACCTTTAAACAGGTCAACATACACAAGGCTGCGGGGCCAGAAGGATTACCAGGACGTGTGCTCCAGGCATGTGCTGACCAACTGGCAGGTGTCTTCACTGACATTTTCAACATGTTCCTGATTGAGTCTGTAATACCAACATGCTTCAAGCAGACCACCATAGTCCCTGTGCCCAAGAACACAAAGGCAACCTGCCTAAATGACTACAGACCCGTAGCACTCACGTCCGTAGCCATGAAGTGCTTTGAAAGGCTGGTAATGGCTCACATCAACACCATTGTCCCAGAAACCCTAGACCCACTCCAATTTGCATACCACCCAAACAGATCCACAGATAATGCAATCTCTATTGCACTTCACACTGCCCTTTACCACCTGGACAAAAGGAACACCTATGTGAGAATGCTGTTCATTGACTACAGCTCAGCGTTCAACACCATAGTACCCTCAAAGCTCATCACCAAGCTAAGGATCCTGTGACTAAACACCTCCCTCTGCAACTGGATCCTAGACTTCCTGACAGGCCGCCCCCAGGTGGTGAGGGTAGGTAGCAACACATCTGCCACGCTGATCCTCAACACTAGAGCTCCCCAGGGGTGCGTGCTCAGTCCCCTCCTGTACTCCCTGTTCACCCACGACTGCATGGCCAGGCACGACTCCAACACCCTCAGTTTGCTGACGACACAACAATGGCCTGATCACCAACAACGACGAGACAGCCTATAGGGAGAAGGTCAGAGACCTGGCCGGGTGGTGCCAGAATAACAACCTTTCCCTCAACGTAACCAAGACTAAGGAGATGATTGTGGACAACAGAAAAAGGAGCACCGAGCACGTCCCTATTCTCATTGACGGGGCTGTAGTGGAGCAGGTTGAGAGCTTCAAATTCCTTGGTGTTCACATCAACAACAAACTAGATTGGTCCAAACACACCAAGACAGTCGTGAAGAGGGCACGACAAAGCCTATTCCCCCTCAGGAAACAAAATATATTTGGCATGGGTCCTGAGATCCTCAAAAGGTTCTACAGCTACAACATTGAGAGCGTTCTGACCGGTTGCATCACTGCCTGGTACAGCAATTGCTCGGCCTCCGACCACAAGGCACTACAGAGGATAGTGCGTACGGCCCAGTACATCACTGGGGCAAAGCTGCCTACCATCCAGGACCTCTACACCAGGCGGTGTCAGAGGAAGGCCCTAAAAATTGTCAAAGACCCCAGCCACCCCAGTAATAGACTGTTCTCTCTACTACAGCATGGCAAGCGGTACCAGAGTGCCAAGTCTAGGATAAAAAGGCTTCTCAACAGTTTCTAACCCCAAGCCATAAGACTCCTGAACAGGTAACCAAATGGTTACCCGGACTATTTGCATTGTGTGCCCCCCAACCCTTCTTTTACGCTGCTGCTACTCTCTGTTTATCTTATATGCATAGTCACTTTAACTATACCTTCATGTACATACTACCTAAATTGGCCCGATCAACCAGTGCTCCTGCACATTGGCTAACCGGGCTATCTGCATTGTGTCCCACCACCCGCCAACTCCTCTTTTTACACTTCTGCTACTCTCTGTTCATCATATATGCATAGTCACTTTAACGATACCTACATGTACATACTACCTCAATAAGCCTAACAGGTATGTAGCCTTGCTACTCTTTTTTCAAATGCCTTTTTACTGTTGTTTTGTTTCTTTACTTACCTACACACACACACACACCTTTTTTTTCACACCATTGGTTTGATCCTGTAAGTAAGCATTTTATCAGAGCAGAGAATCTTGTTTCTCATGTTCTAAGAGTCTTTAGTTGTCTTTTGGCAAACTCCAAGCGGACTGTCATGTGCCTTTTACTGAGAAGTGGCTTCCGTCTGGCCACTCTACCATAAAGGCCTGATTGGTAGAGTGCTGCTGAGATGGTTGTCCTTATGGAAGGTTCTCCCATCTCCACAGAGGAAATCTAGAGCTCTGTTAGCGTGACCATCAGGTTCTTGGTCACCTCCCTGACCAAGGCCCATCCCCCCCAATGACTCAGTGTGGCTGGGGGCCAGCTCTAGGAAGAGTCTTGGTGGTTCCAATCTTCTTCCATTTAAGAATGATGGAGGCAACTGTGTTCAAGGGGACCTTAAATGCTGCAGAAATGTTTTGTTACCCTTCCCCAGATCTGTACCTCGACACAATCCTGTCTCGGAGCTATACGGACAATTCCTTCAACCTCAAGGCTTTGTTTTTGCTCTGACATGCACTGTCAACTGTGGGACCTTATGTAGACAGGTGTGTATCCTTTCCAAATCATGTCCAATCAATTGAATTCACCACAAGTGGACTCCAATCAAGTTGTATAAACATCTCCAGGGTGATCAACGGAAACAGGATGAACTTACAGCTTAAGTTCAAGTCTCATAGCAAAGCGTCTGAATAATTATGTAAATAAGGTAGTCCTGTTTTTTATGTTTAATACAGTTGTAAAAATGTCTAAAAAATGGTTTTTGCTTCGTCATGGGGTATTGTGTGTAGATTGCTGAGGATTTGTATATATTTTTTATCAATTTTAGAATAAGGCTGTCATGTCACAAAATGTGGAATAAGTCAAGGGGTCTGAATACTTTCCGAAGGCACTGTAAAGACCAATTATTTAATTGTACGACCGCATTCTGTCCTCTATCAACACTTTTCAAAAACTTTTGGTGCCAGCGAGAATGACATAAGAAAGTAGTCAAGACAACTAGCTTGATTGAGCCTTATAATCTTTGGATGGGTGTATCAGTACACCCAGTCACTACAAAGATACAGGTGTCCTTCCTAATTCAGTTGCCGGAGAGGAAGGAAACTGCTCAGGAATTTCACCAATATGCAACAGATTAGCCAACATCAAATGAGAAAAGTGGCGACATCTCCCACAAAAATCACGGACAATTGCTGGTTGATAATATCTGGTTGAAAGTTACTGAGGTATTAAACTGTATTGAATTGCTTGAAATTCTAGCCAATTGACTAGGAAAGAAAAGATCACTCAAGACAAATCAGTAGGTTAGCAAATATATTTTAATATATAATATAATATTTATAATAATTTTAGCACAATGATAAAATGGCATCATTTCAGTTTAGTCTCATGTAAATCAGGACAAAAGCCACATCTGTAGGTCGGTATTTATTTTAATACATATTGTAATACCTTATATTTGATTTATTTATTTGTTGCTGTCATAAATCCTTTTTTCTTTTCTTGGTCCTGTAAAATAAGAATTCTAATAAAATCTAACAGCATATAGCCTATGGCATCCAGTGGGAGATATGATAACAATGCAAGGTGTGGATGTAGTTGTAATAGGTTGCTTTCCAGGCCGAGTACATTGCAGGCATTGAATTGTATCAACCAATGGTTCTATGCTACGTCATTGAGTACACAGTAGGGCATTAAATTGCCATCATATGATGTGGTTAGTTAATTGTTAAACACCTATCCAGTCGTGAGATCTGGAAGATGTCTGCTATCTAGTCAGTTTGGAATGCGGCCATCCTCTTTACCACATGGTGAGAACAGAGCTTCAAGACAAGCCACTCCTTCAGACTGATGCAACATCCTGTCATTTTGGTAAGATTGAGACCATTTCATTGGCTAATCAGAGGAAACCTGACCTTTGACCTGCATTTATCAAACGTTTTGTTACCACGGAGAGGTTGTGGTTCCGTTATGCTTATGAGTACTACAGTATGCAAGGTACCGCAGGTTGACTAATACTTTTGAACTTACTCACTAAGAACATAGTGGCCTATTGTGTTGTGGCTCAGTGAAGTCAGTCTCAGTCTGTGATGCCATATTTAAACAGGATCATAAATACAACACTTTCCAACACCCAGATATGATATGCAGTGATCCATTAAGATATACCTTCTCTTACTTTTCTTCACTTCTGAGGGTCAAAATTATGAATAGGGGGAAATGATCATGTATTTAGATAGGCTACTTCTTGCCTGTTTTAAACCCCTGGTGGAATTCCGCCGGAAATCTAAAGCTCCTTCATGTTAAAATCAAACGGTTAGATGCCTATATCTAGGCTACATCCCAATTACCTATCCTTCCACTCAAAGTGTGCACTTGTACACTTCCCTTCGCTGCTTTGAAAGGAAATAGCTGTTATACGAAATATGGTGGAAACTCCCTCTAGCTGGCCCATACCTAGCTACATAGAATGCATTTACGTATGTGTGGGAAGTAGTGACCAGTGTACACTTCAGAAGAAAGGCGATATTATTAGGACATAGACCCTAGTCTATCCTTAACCAAGCACAGGAACGTCATGACTCGTGACCTTACGATGATGACCTCTACTCACGTTGACGGGACCACACCACTGCAGTTACGATGATTAACACTGACCAGCGCCATATATTTAGAGTTTGGCCAACCGTTAGAACGCATAGTGCTTTCAAGTATTCCATTTATCCATTCATGATGAGCGTTTGGATTGTAATTGTAATTCTAGATGTTCAGTTAGATATAGCATTGTTTAAAATGTCAGGAATTCAATGAACTCAATATTTCCAATGTAATAATGGGGAGCTAACATGGCTGCCATATGGAATATAAGTGCATTATAGAAACACAATGTCCAAACTCTCTAAATATGTGGCCCCGACACCGACCTGAGGGGAGTTCAACAATGTTAGAATACCTAGTAATAATCTCAGTTGAGCAATAAACATTCAAAACTGTAACAGTGAAGCTGCAAATAGCCACTTTAAAAAAAGTTTAGACCCAAAACAGACTCTTATTATGTTTGCTGCACACTACCTTTTTAGTCTGTTAATGTTAGCAAACGTTTGCAGCTGGCACAAACCAAATGGAACGTGTTAGCTTCTGTTAGCAAACATTCGCCTTGTTGAACTCACCTCTCGCAGAGCACCTTAAAACACGGCACAACAAATGTTGCTAGCTAGTCTCTACTGCAAAAACACACACTTAAAAGGGCTTCTTACAGCCGCCAAAAACGGCCTTCAACTTCCGTCTAAAATAAAGAGTCTCCATCCCGATATCCACCCTAGCATACATACTGCTGCATTCTAAATAGTACGCCAGTGTGGAATTCGGGACGTAGCCTCTTGAGAGATTGTTCAGTACACATACTGTACACTTGTTTTTATTATTCTGTCATGTTAACAGCACATACAAGCATCAGGATTTGTCAAGTCTCCCATCCGCCTCCCTAGCGGTTTTGCAACTAAACTATAAAGTTGGCACTTTTACTATATGGTGTGAAAGCTTGCTTCTTGTGCATATTAATGTAAATGTTTATTTGAAAATTGTCACGTCACATTTTGCTATTTAGTGCTAGAAGGTTGAATAGTCATGCTTTAAAAATGCATGGTCACAATTTCAATTGATTTTTGCTCTTTCACTCTCTGTCACGCAATGAACGTGAAAATATATATGTTTGTCAATGTTGTTTCTGCTGTACAAAATATCTTCCAACTTCAGACATTCAAAATCCCCAACCTCACTAACTTCTTTCCAAGCACACAAAACTCCACATAAAAATACTCAACACAACCTCTCTAGCCTACTATACAGCATCATGTGTGAGTCCTGAAACATTCAACACCTTAAAGGATAAGTTTGTCATTTTGCTTCCTAATGTTTGATGGTTCCTTACCCTGAACGTAGTCTATGAGCCAGGACAAACTGTAATGGATAAGGAACCATCAAACATTAAGTTGTAAAATAATGAACTTATTCTTTAAAGACCTTTGTAATTTATAGTTCACCAGCCACTTCAAATCCAACTCAGGCCCCAAATTCAATCTACCT
Organism: Oncorhynchus clarkii lewisi; assembly: GCF_045791955.1. NCBI lineage: Eukaryota > Metazoa > Chordata > Actinopteri > Salmoniformes > Salmonidae > Oncorhynchus > Oncorhynchus clarkii. Next base: position 29,826,913 of record NC_092167.1, read on the forward strand.
TAGATAAAGGAAATCACAATGCAGGTTCACATACTATGTTAACACTGTTGGAATTGTGAGCGGCTAACCAGTTGAAACCTGTTAAAACCGATAAACGTAGCAAGTTGTTAGTCTCAGGGAAATGATTTGATTTGCAATTAGTGTAATTTGGGCCTGGGTTTTCATCTACTGCTACACTGTACTGACTCCAAATTCATCCCTCCTCTACCTCTCTATCCATGGGGTCACAACTGAAAATCAACACTTTTTTTTCCACAGCTAGAAAAAAAAAAGAAAAGAAAATGAACAGAACAAACTCTTCTGAGTGAGACTTTTCTACCCAGCGGCCTGCCTTCAGATAGTTACATTTCACGGCACAACAAACAAAAGCATCTCTATCAAAAACAAAGACAATAATCCAATAAAAACAACCACAATGAAAAACAACAACAAATGACGTGAAGAGATAATCACAATGGATATCCTGTTGCAATTTAGCAACTGTCTGGATAACAGTTTGTGTAGTTTGCGTGTGTGTTGTAAAATACATCCGACGATAAGAAGACAAATTAAATACAATAACAGAATACAATCTGTTTTTTTTAAGGAAGGATGGTTATATCTCCTAACTTAATAAAAACAACGCAACCCCTAACTCCATATTTAAAGATAAAAACATGGATAGAGATACAGAGATTAAAATCTAAATTGAAGTGTGGTCTCTGATCAATCCTTATTTAATATCAGATAAGTGACACGTTTTTACCCCGTTTAGTGAACATATCAGAATACTTAAAAAATACAAAAACAAACAATACATTGGCATAAAATAAATTAATCCATTACGAAACCAACATATTGATATAAATTCATCATATATATGTACAACCTAATCCCCCCCAAAATTGAAAAGTAAACATAGGAAAATTAACTACTGTCAAATCCCTTCAATCATAACTTCAGTATATTGAATGTAAACGAAGGGATAAAGGGAAAAGTCAAAACTCCTGTAGCTTGAATAGTTTGAATTTGAATTGTAGTTTGATGAGCTCTCTATAACGGTTAGCTTTGTCTTACATTTTAAAATGTTCAGTATAATTTTAGGTCTACGTATGTCTTGGTTATATTGTTACATATATATTTGTCATATAGGCTATGTTTATTTTTTACTTCGATTTTATAATTTTTTTAATACACATTTTTTTTGCAGCATTCTTTTGTAACTTGATATGTAATTGGTACACGGGATTCCAAATTGACATCATTTGTGAGTGATATGTTGTTATTATTTGTGCCAATGGCCACATAAAAAGCACAGCGATGTCATACACGTGACTTCTAACCAATAAGAAATATATAAAATCCACACCGAGCGCCATGGGTTGGACCCTATTGAGAGTTTTACCATAGATATAGAACACTTGATAGATAGGCTGATTCATGGGGGGGGGGCTGAGGAAGACAAAGGGTAAAAGGGGGGGGGGGAAGAGAGAAAAAGGGTATGGTGGAATGAAAAGGGGTTGTCATTCTACCTTTTCACAGGAAAGGGGGTTTGCATTCTTAGTAACGAATATGGCAACTTCGCTTCAATGATTTTTCTGGGTGTGAGCTGAAATATAGAAATATGTATATACAGAAGCTACAACCAAACAAACATGGATAACCAAACACATATGTGTTTAGACATGAGAATCATTTGAATGTTGTAAAGTGAAGGTTGATCCTTATTGGTATCTGGCCATTGATTTGTATTATTATTTTGTTAATTGGTGCATTATGAGTGTTTGTGTGTGTATGTGTGTAAGGTTTATCCATTTCTCTACTGATATCCTACCACACAAATGCTAACATGACACAGTCCATGACCTGTAATGGAATTCTGACTTGAAAAAATTGTCACTTGTACACAAACACCGAGATTCACAATTCCCTACATACTGTAAGCATGAAAAAAACAACAACAACACGCAAAACAAAAACAAGACAAAAACAAACAAGAAAACACCTCCCTTGTGATCCTCATAAGAATCTACACCAAAGAATTTATAAAAAAAAACAAAAAACATCCCCCCCCCCCAAAGTTTTACAGTAAGGACAATTCCTATGTTTATCTCCAGAACTCTGTAAGTGGTTAGTGCGATAGTAGGCCTAAGAGGATCTACAATGGTCGTCTGTCGCAAACTCCCCAGCAAGACGAGCACGTACCTACCTACCTACCTACCTACCTACCTACCTACCTACCTACCTACCTACCTACCTACCCTGTCGACCTGCACCCACAGATCATAGCGGTTAAGTACAACTGAGTGCCGTTGCCTGCAATACTGTACTCCTTTCTCCCTAGCAACAGATCCAGGATCAGGTTAACCGAACCCTGATTATAACCATACTTTAATGCTGCCCCTAGCAACATATCTCGGATCAAATAACACATTTCAGCACAGGGTTTGTTAGCAGCAGCCACCGCTTCACTATAAAGGGGTGCTGGCTTTGAAAGGGTGACTTGCTTGGCTGTTCACCTTAATACAAATGCTCTGAACATACTTACAATACTCTTTTTGACTTAGTTCGGTATGCATGAAGAGTCTTTGACTCGGAGTGCTGATCTAGGATCGGTTTTGCCTTTTTGATCATAATGAATACAATTATATAAACAGGGGCGGGGGGGGGCCTGATCTTAGATCAGGGCTCATTTTCTGAGACGCTTTGTGAATACAGGCCCTGGTCTACATAATGCGGAGGCGTATATAACAAATAAAGTTAAATGCATAGGATACAAATCAGTTCCAACACTACGATAAATGGCGAGCCATACAAAAACAGATCACAAAATCTGCGATCGAAATAAAAGGCTTGGTCATTGGCACTGGGGGGAGGGAAAGAGGGAATGGGGGGAGAGGTGAGGGTAGGGGTTATAGGAGAGAAAAGTGTTTTTTTGTTGTTGTTTTTTTACAGAGAAAGTGTGGCCATTGTGCTGTGACTATACAATTATCGAAAGGTCTGTGTGTAAGTCTTTCTGAGCTCTTAGGACATCAGAAAAGGTTCCATTCGGCTCAGGAAACCTCGGGAGCCTTAAGCTCACACACAGGTGATCACTGTCCCTGCCTAGACCCTTTAGTTTAGCAGACATCTACACGGACCACTCGCGAAGTGCTCAGCAAACTTACAATATAAGTCCCCTTCTTTACGAGTGAGACTGAACTTGATGTGTGCGGCAGTGGAGGTTGCTGAGGGGAGGACGGCTCATGATAATGTCTGGAACGGACTATAATGGAGTCAACGTGTTTGATGCCATTCTATTCACTCCAATCTGGCCATTATTATGAGTCGTCCTCCCCTCAGCAAGTCTCCACTGGTGTGCGGGTGCAACCACACTTGCACACATACTTTTTCACATTTGACACATTAGTTGTCCCATACACCAATTCTGCTAAGACTTCTTCGTAGGGATGAAACACAGTGTAAATATATGTAAATGAGTAATTATTTCATTTGAATCAACAGTCTTGTTTTTTTATTTATTGTTGTACAATGGCTGAGACAGCTCAAAAATGCGTTAGGGATTAGGGATGAGATTATTCAGAGTGTAGTTGACTGTTGTGTGTTTATTGATGACTCATGCAGTACTTGGGCATTTCACAAAGGAGATTAATGAACAATTGACTGTATATCATTGATTTATATATTCTACTTTGTTTTCATGATATTGAGCCTGTTTTTTTTCTTTCTGCCATTTTGTTCTTTCCTTACATTTCCTTTCAGAAGCAGTCGTCTTCCTTGCTCTGTGATTGGTCAGTTGTTTTACGTCCTGAAAAACTATTTGGCTGGAATTCCGAGTGGCATTGTCTGAGCAGAAAGACAAATGTTTATATATTTTGAAGATGGAACGACAAACCGAAAATTGCCCACACCGCCATTGCTTTCCTCTTACCGAAACATTTTGACTTACGTCGGTCCTTTTCTGTGATTTTGATACAGAACGTTCATGTAGATTGTTCTAAAACCATTATTGTGTCAACTGTAATAGCCTATACATTATGTTGATTCCTACTTATGAAAGTATTTGCCCTGTCCCCGTTTCGTTTGTCGGCTGCTGACTCTCACTCCATCTCCCCACTGTTTGAGGAGGAAGAAATGCATTCGGAGAAGCACAAGTATATGACTGTTGCTCAAAAGGCTATTGCGAGAAAAAAACAAGCAACTACTGTTATTTTAGTTACAGAGAGGAGAGTCACAGCTTTCTGTGAGTATATCATGTACCTCTTAATATTGAGTTGGGCCCTACTTTACAACCGCAGTAGGCTGTAGTAAGTATGGTTTTGATGCACCCGCGTAGCGGAGCCAAGTGCGCCATTTGCAGTGAATAGGCTTTACATCAAGTAGCCTAGTCTAGCGCTGGAAAGGTTTTTGTAGAACATTAGCCTGCATTTACTGATAGATTAATCAATTAGCCTCCATGGCTAAGTGTTTTGAGTTCCCACTTATTCAGGTGGTGAATAATAGTTTATACGCCAATATGCACATAGATATCGGCAAATTCTCTGAAGAGCCAATAATCTATCGGATAATTCTGGATCCTATTTTGACAGGTTGCACTTCAAAATATACATCCTGCATTTCCTTGATATGTTAGATGAAATAGCTTACTTTTTTAATCATAGGCTACCATCTCAGGTGTCTGACTTGGCACTGGAGAAAATGGTCTAGTAGCCCTGCCACTAAAGTAAAGTAACTGTCCAATAAACATTTTTGTTGCTGTTGTTGTCGAGTAAAATAGTTACGTTTATAGGTAAACCTTATTGTAAAAGCGTATGATAAAACATACACAAAAATATTATATTGATCAACACCACATGAAGCACTATAGTAGCTATATAAAAAAAACATTTAAATATATTTTATAAGGATATAAAATATATTGTTGACTTTTTTTCACATCATATAGTTCATATACTGCTTCATAAAGTGTTTTAAGTTGATCAATATAACAATTTTGTATACGTTTTTACAATAAGGTGTCTTTATAATAAGATTTCGCAGCAAAGGAGCATTGAATCTCTGTGTAAAATCACAATGGAGGTAAATAAGTGTGACTGTTTAAGCGATGACATTTGGTTAACGTTGAATTACCGAATACATAAACTTAATATCATAACATTTTCTTCTTCCATAATTCCATGCTATGGCTGGTCTAAAGGCAAATATTGGCTTTTTTTTTAAGACTATCTAACAAAATACTTTTTAAAATCCAATGATCTGATGTCATCCGAGTTTTGAATAAAGGGAATATGACACCTGTATTATAGGTGTCTTCTTGCTCAACTCTGATAAAGCAATGCATAATGCTAAGTTAAGTGGAATTCTAACTTCCACTTAAGTCACATTTTCACTTAGTATCCCAATGCATGACTAAGTGAACATTGGACTGAAGTTAGGATTTGCCCCTTAGTGATATAGCAATTCAAGTGCAATGCAAGATTGACTGAATAATAGGGTTGCACATCTACAGTATGTAACTAATGACAACAGGTTCATCCTAATGACCCAACACAGGAGATGTAACTACTGGATCTGATATAATGGTGCTTTTCCTGCAACATCTAGGTCGAACTGGAACGGTTCTCTCACACTCACTCACTCACTCACTCACTCACTCACACACACACACACACACACACACACACACACACACACACACACACACACACCACACACACACACACACACACACACACACACACACACACACACACACACACACACACACACACGTTTTCTCAAAACAGTGTTACAGGAACACAAACTAACCCACACTTCTTTTAACAAAGAGGGATAGGATTTTAGCTTTGGCTCTGTCTTTCTTTCTTTCTCTTTTTTGTTCTCTCCATCTTTCTCTCATCTTGAGCTCATCTTCTCCTCCTCCTTCAGTCAGGGAAGAGGCGATCGCGGCAGACGTGGCAGCGAAGCATCGTGGTGATCTGATTGGTTAATTGGAGAGGGGCTGCTAGTCTCTGTGTCATGTGGTGTCTGTTAGTGGAACGGGGGTGGGGAGGGGGGGGGGGTCGAGATGGTTGGAGTGCCAGGGGTCAAAGTGCAAAGGTCAGGGGTGATGACCTCACACTTTTTTAGGGGGAGGGGCCAACTTGATGATCTCGTCTTCAGAGGGTTGGCGAATGATATCTGAGGAGAGAGAAAGAGAAAGAAAAAAGGGTCTCAGTAAAAGTTGAATGTTTTTTGGCAGAGGGAATGCGTGTGTGCTTGGTGTCACACACACGCACACGCACACACACACACACACACACACACACACACACCTTTGTATTTCTTGGCAGAGGGGATGCGTGTGAGCTTGGTGTCGATCTCGTCGTCCTCAGAGATCTTGAGTACGGTGGTGCGATACTCAATGACCCGGGTCAGCAGGTCTGGTCGTCGTGAGATCTCAAAGATGTGCTCGATGTACGACAGGTTGTCTATAAGAAGGGCAACATCAGGTGATATTTTTGAGGTGCAAAACAGCAAAGACCTGTGCAAGAATACTAATTGTAATATGAAAGGGATTCAATTTGAAGCGTTATAAGATCTTTGCTCGTTTGCGCCATGAAACAACCCTCCATAGCCCCCCTCTGTTCCGTCCCCTTCCTCTCTCTCTCTGCGTCTCTCACACTGTGCCAGTTTGTCATTCTTCTCCTGGTCACTCTCCACTCCTAGAGCCCTATGAAAATCGGTGTTTTAGAGAACGTTGACGGAGTCCCATTGAAACGGAATTTAACCATGTTCCAAAATGTATTGACCTTAAGTAGGAAATCAACTACATGTATTGAACTTGTTTGAAAATGTATGAATTCACCCAAGTAAATCACAAGACATGAACAAAATGCATCAGTGGTTCGTACTTTCCTGCAACTTCCTGAAAGGGCACAGGAACTCCGAAGTCTGTGTGCATGTGTGCGGTGCACGCATATACTTTGTGTAGCCGCTAGCGATGATGATGCTAATGATAACATCTTCTGGTAGAGATGAAAAGGTTTCCCAAAAAACCTTCTCAATTAAACTACAATATAGCCTTATGCCTATCTGGCAGAATGATATCAGGATTATTTGCATCAATCCTGTGGCCATTTGTTTAGCAAACTCTGCAATCAGGTGAACACTACAGAAGCTTTACTAACAAAACAACGGTCTCTGGCTGGTGTACACATGAATTAAAGGGTAACTACACCCCAAAATCTAAATTCCTTCGATTTTTTTCCCCAGACCTCAAAAGTGGTCTCTTGATGTGGTTTAAGCATTGTTGTGGAGTTTGGGGGAAAAACTAAACAGAATCAGGCAAAAAAATACAACAGATTTTATAGGGCCCTACACTCCCCTCCATCTCTCCCTCCCTTCCTCCTCCTCCTCCCTTCCTTTCCCAAATGTTGATCTGGGAAACCTGGAAAATTCTCCCTCTCTCACCCTGTGCCAGCTTTTCGTTTTTCTCCAGGTAGTTGAACCACTCCTTGGAGGAGGTGATTGTGTTGCTCTGGTCCTCTGTGATGTCCTCCTTGCAGGCTGACTTGAGTTGGTCCAAGTCCTCGTTGGTGATGTTCTCAGACAGGTCACTGAGCAAAGAACTGTACTCCGACATGGTCTGAGGGAGGGAGGAGAAGGGAGGGCAGGAAGGGAAAGAGAGAAGAGAGAGAGCTGTTAGCTAATTTTGAAACAGTGAACCTTAAACACATACTTTGCATCAAAGTATGAGCGTGTGGCTACATTTCTTTAGTGTGTAAATCTTATTTTCTCTAGACATTACCCCTAACCACTGTCCTACAGCCAGTTGTATTTCCAACTCCCTAATGGTTAAGGTTTGGGTTGTGTAATCTGATCCTACATCTGTGGTTCGGGGAAACACCGCTCTAGAGAGGGAGCGAGAGAGAAAACGAGAGAAAGAGAGTGAGATAGATATATAGAGAGAGAGGGGGAAAGAGAGAGCGAGATAGATATGTAGATAGAGAGAGAGAGAAATAGAAATATGAGAGAGAATGGGAGATAGAGAATAGAAGAGTAAGATAAATGGGGAGCACAGAAGCAGTCCTTCTATTCTATTGGATCTCTCCGGTAAAGTCAGGCAACTCTGTAGATGGGAGGCTGGAACGTGGCTATACTTAATACTAAGCCACACAAACATCAATACACATCAATACACATCAATACACTGTATGCGTCCGTGACTGTTAATATGACAATATTTAGCTGTTGAGTGACACTGTGGTGCCGATGTGACAATGCACCTGATGAGATTAGCCTCTTTATGAAAGAGTGTATTTGATGTGGGTGATCGAGTTTTGAGTAGCAGTGTGACAGTAACTGAGTGTTTTTCAAGTGTTTCCTGTGTGTGTGTGTGTGTGTGTGAGTGTGTGTGTGTACTGTATGTGTGTGTGTGTGCTCTTGTACAATGGCATCTACCTACAATAAAACTGCACACTGCACACTGCACACACATACAGCTGTCTTGCCTTGAAAAGGAGAATAATAATTATTGGTGGATCTCTCCGAACGCGACTTGTGTGTGTGTGTGTGTGTGTGTGTGTGTGTGTATGTGTATCAGAGGAGGCTGGTGAGCGGAGCTATAGGAGGACGGGCCCATTGTAATGGCTGGACTGGAATAAATGGAACGGTATCAAACACATCAAACACATGGAAACCAGAGGTTTGACTCCGTTCCATCAATTCCATTCCAGCCATTACAATGAGCCCTTCCTCATACAGCTCCTCCCACCAGCTCCACTGATGTGTATGTATGATTAACAAGGCTCAGGCATGACCTAAATACTAGAAGTGCCATACTCTCTTCTACCAGGAGAGGGCAGTGATCCATATACAGACCCAATGGTGCGTGTGTGTGCGCGCATCAGCGTCCTGACAGACACTGTTATGCGGTCAGTTTGTGTCATTTTCCCTTAAATGATGAAGGTTATGATAGGGTGTGGGTGAAATGAACCTAGATCTGTGACTAAGGGAGAGCAATATAACAACAGTGTGTTTTACTGGCCCTGACGCCACCACCCGCACCCCATCCCTCCAGCCACACATAGTCATTACCTTAAATGTCACATTCATCTCCCCTCAATTCAAAGCAGTTTTTAGTCAATAAAGAGAGAGTGTTGCGTGGGAGAATACACTCCTAGCCCCGGGTGAATGGAAAATGGAATGCAGTGCAGGTGTGTGTGTTTGTTCAGATGAGTGTGAGTGCGTGCGTCAATCTGTCTGTCTGTCTGTCTGTCTGTCTGTCTGTCTGCCCTCTCTGCCTTTCCCTGTAACCCTAAAGGGTCTCTCTATTGCAACACAATAAACCAGCCCTGCTTTTGTGTGTGTGGAGAAATACAACACGAGACAGATTATCTATCCTATTACTTTCTAGTCTATTTCTCTCCCCCTTATCGCTCTCTTTTTCTCCCCATCTCACTCGCTGTCTCTACTCTCCATCTCTCTTTCTCTCCATGCCTCCTACCTCCCTCTCCCTCTTTCTTAACCCCCCCCCCCCCCTCGTTCTCTAGGACGAGGCTGACACTGCTTCCACACATAGTAGGGCCACTGTCTCCCTCACATTCTCATGAACACAAACATGCTTTTGTCTGCTGCTCTCTGTCTCTCTCCCTCCACCCATCCCTCCCTCCCTCTATCCCAGTGTGTGGAGGGTGAAGGTGGGAGAGAACGTCTGCTGGTATCTTCTGTCTCTCTACCTCCCTCTCTCTCTCTCACTCCCTCCACCCCTCTATCCCAGTGTAAGGAGGGTGGAGAGGGGGGACAAGAACGCCAGCCTAGCCCAGGCAGCCCCTCTCCCCCGTGAGTAAACTCCTAAATCTACCCCCTGGCAGCCATCTGGCCTAGCCCCAAGCAAAACGGGTTCCAACAGTATTCAAAGTAATTTCAAATACTTTATATGTGCTTCATTGAGCTTAACTGGCTTCATGGACCAAGAGAATAGTCTCACATCTGTAATCCCCACCCATCTGACACTAGGCAGGCAAGAGCAAAGTTATTGGAGTTTTGGAATAGATTCTAAATAGTATTTGAACCCAGTTCTGGCTGCTCTAGAGCCGAGCACACCATATAGACTGTTCATTTGACTAGAGAGCAATGCCACTGTGCTATTATCCACCTCGCCAACAAGACCTACTGTTCTCACACATACAGTTGAAGTCGGAAGTTTACATACAAATTAGCCAAATACATTTAAACTCAGTTTTTCACAATTCCTGACATTTAATCCGAGTAAAAATTCCCTGTTTTAGGTCAGTTAGGATCACCACTTTATTTTACGAATATGAAATGTCAGAATAATAGTAGAGAGAATGATTTATTTCAGCTTTTATTTCTTTCATCACATTCTCAGTGGGTCAGATGTTTACATACACTCAATTAGTATTTGATAGCATGGCCTTTAAATTGTTTAACTTTGGTCAAACGTTTCGGGTAGCCTTCCACCAGCTCCCCACAATAAGTTGGGTGAATTTTGGCCCATTCCTCCTGACAGAGCTGGTGTAACTGTCAGGTTTGTAGGCCTCCTTGCTCGCACACGCTTTTTCAGTTCTGCCCACAAATTTTCTATAGGATTGAGGTCAGGGCTTTGTGACGGCCACTCCAATACCTTGACTTTGTTGTCCTTAAGCCATTTTGCCACACCTTTGGAAGTATGCTTGGGGTCATTGTCCATTTGGAAGACCCATTTGCGACCAAGCTTTAACTTCCTGACTGATGTCTTGAGATGTTGCTTCAATATATCCACATCATTTTCCTGCCTCATGATGGCATCTATTTTGTGAAGTGCACCAGTTCCTCCTGCAGCAAAGCACCCCCACAACATGATGCTGCCACCCCCGTGCTTCACGGTTGGGATGGTGTTCTTCGGCTTGCAAGCCTCCCCCTTTTTCCTCCAAACATAACAATGGTCATTATGGCCGAACAGTTCAATTTTTGTTTCATCAGACCAGAGGACATTTCTCCAAAAAGTACGATCTTTGTCCCTATGTGCAGTTGCAAACCGTAGTCTGGCTTTTTTATGGCGGTTTTGGAGCAGTGGCTTCTTCCTTGCGGAGCGGCCTTTCAGGTTATGTCGATATAGGACTCGTTTTACTGTGGATATAGATACGTTTGTACTGGTTTCCTCCAGCATCTTCACAAGGTCCTTTGCTGTTGTTCTGGGATTGATTTGCACATTTCGCACCAAAGTGTGGTTAATCTCTAGGAGACAGAACACGTCTCCTTCCTGAGCGGTATGACGGCTGCGTGATCTCATGGTGTTTATACTTGCGTACTATTGTTTGTGCGTGGTACCTTCAGGCGTTTGGAAATTGCTCCCAAGGATGAACCAGACGTGTGGAGGTCTAGAATTTCTTTCTGAGGTCTTGGCTGATTTCTTTTGATTTTCCCATCATGTCAAGCAAAGAGGCACTGAGTTTGAAGGTAGGCCTTGAAATACATCCACAGGTACACCTCCAATTGACTCAAATGATTAGCCTATCAGAAGCTTCTAAAGCCATGACATCATTTTCTGGAATTTTCCAAGCTGTTTAAAGGCACAATCAACTTAGTGTATGTAAACTTCTGATCCACTGGAATTGTGATACAGTGAATTATAAGTGAAATAATCTGTCTGTAAACAGTTGTTGGAAAAATTACTTGTGTCATGCACAAAGTAGATGTCCTAACCGACTTGCCAAAACTATAGTTTGTTAACAAGAAATGTGTGGAGTTGTTGAAAACTATTTTTAATGACTACAACCTAAGTGTATGTAAACTTCCGACTTCAACTGTACATGTGTGCAAACACACAGGCAGGCACGCAGACACACGCTGTCAAGCACACACACACACACACAATTGTCATCGAGCTGAAGGATACAGCGGCCAAACTATGAGGGTAAAAACATGCCTCACACACCTGTTGAGCCATATTTCTCACTGTGAGCCATGCAAGAGGGGGTAAAGTGAGAGCGATTGAGTATTCTCCACTCTCTCTCTCCCTCTCACGGTCCCCCGTTCTCTTTCTCTCTGACTCCCCTCCCCCTCACTTTCCCTTTCTCTCTCTCTCTCTCTAGCACCATCACTCTATTCCAATAGCTACTCGACCTTTGGATGCCTATTCTCTATTGCTGGGTGAGTGAGGGGTGTGCTCGTCAAATAGAACTAAGGGACCTGTATGGTTCATTTGTGTGTGTGAATTTGTGTGTGTGTGTCTGAGTGGGGGGCCCGTCACTGTCTGGCTAAACAGGCGGCACCATACACACCGACACAGACACTACACTGTTATAAGAATAATCACCAACCTCCCCTTTATTGCCCACACACACATGCACACACACACACCACTACTACTACCACCACTACCCAAACTCCATTCACTCTTCACACTGCTGAAGTTGCCATGGAGACCAGGCCCTGCTTTGTCTTTCAGCCCGGAGACTGTTTCCTAGCGACCAGGGAAAGTTCTACCCCAGAAGCTCCTGGTGCGAGAGAAGGAAAAAGAGAGAGCGCGAGAAAGGGCTAGCTGGATAGAGAGACAGAGAAAGAGTAGAGTGTTGAGCTTTTGAATGTGACAACATGGTGCCAATGGTGACAATGTCTGACTAATGTCAACACAGACTAACACACAGGCTCACTGTTTGACAGCTCCATGACGAATATATTGTTTTACTTAAACCGCACCTGTCAGGACCCGGTTACGAACCCGGGTCTCCGGTGTGAGAAACAGTCACTTAGCAAACTGAGCCCATAATAGTCGGCAGAACCCAGAAGATGAGGCAGACACAGCAGTACTTGAGACGCTGTTTTAATAAAGTAAAAGGAAAGTTCAGGCAAAAATAAAAATCCACAACGTCAAAAGTCATTCCAAGAGAACAAAGGTGATCCTCCAAGTCAAAAAGGTAAATCCACAAGGTGGTAGGTACAGCAGAAAAAAGCCTCAAAAGATACTCAAAAATAAATAAACGAGAACAAAAACAGAGTACCACAAGAGAGTCCAACTGGAGCAACACATGTTCACAGCATCACTGGGGCTGGGTGCTAACATTCAAACACAGAGCAAAGAACTGAGGAAAACTAAGGGTTTAAATACAATCAAGGGAAACGAGGCACAGGTGCAAATAATAACTGGGAACAAGGGAAAACAAAAGGGTCAAAAAGCACAATGGGGGCATCTAGTGACCAAAACAACCCTGGCCAAATCCTGACACCACCATTAAACTATCTCTGCTTTAACCATGGTGTGTGTGTGTGTGTGTGTGTGTGTGTGTGTGTGTGTGTGTGTGTGTGTGTGTGTGTGTGTGTGTGTGTGTGTGTGTGTGTGTGTGTGTGTGTGTGTGTGTGGTGGGGGGCTTTTGAACCATGTGCTTCACCAGGCTAAAATGCAATCTTTACATGTAACCATGACAACCACGTTACAGTGAGCTGTAAAAATCACAAAAATGACAGGGATTTAGGAAGGGAATAAAATACCCCCATTTCTCTCTCGCTCTCTCTACCGCTATCTCTCCCTCTCAATCGACCTGTGTTATCTCCTTTTGTCTAATCTGCCTCTCTCTCTCACGCTCTCTTTACCCCCGCTTCCTCTGTTATGTGTTGCTCTCTGTCTGCCTCTCTCTCCCCCTTACACTATTTCGCCCCTATTTTGTTTCACAGGGCATGATGACATGGCTCCCTCCCTCCCTCCTCCCCTCTCACTTTCAGTATCTCTATGCCTGCTTTGTTGTCTCTCTATCAGTCGTTCTCTTGAATCTCTCACTCACTACTAAACCTCACTTCTCCGGTAACTTTTTGAAACTCAATCCCTCCATGCCAGCCCCACTTTTCCTCTCGACTACAGTGTTACAGTCACCTCGTAAAAATGATTGGCACCCTTGATAAAGATGAGTAAAAAATACTGTCTCAAATAGATAATATAAATTCTGAGCTACAGTGCCTTGCGAAAGTATTCGGCCCCCTTGAACTTTACGACCTTTTGCCATATTTCAGGCTTCAAACATAAAGATATAAAACTGTATTTTTTTGTGAAGAATCAACAACAAGTGGGACACAATCATGAAGTGGAACGACATTTATTGGATATTTCAAACTTTTTTAACAAAGCAAAAACTGAAAAATTGGGCGTGCAAAATTATTCAGCCCCCTTAAGTTAATACTTTGTAGCGCCACCTTTTGCTGCGATTACAGCTGTAAGTCGCTTGGGGTATGTCTCTATCAGTTTTGCACATTGAGAGACTGACATTTTTTCCCATTCCTCCTTGCAAAACAGCTTGATTGTTGTCAAATCACAATTTCTTTGTGGATTTTGATGTGTGCTTGGGGTCATTGTCCTGCTGGAAGATCCACTTGAGGCCAAGTTTCAGCCTCCAAGCAGAGGCAACCAGGTTTTCGGCTGAAACGTCCTGGTAATGGGTAAAGTTCATGATGCCATTGACCTTAACAAGTGCCCCAAGACCGATGCAAGCAAAACAGCCCCATAACATCAATGATTCATCACCATATGTTATAGTAGTTATGAGGTCCTTTTCTACATTGTTACATGCATTGTTCTTTAAATGCCAAAACCCACCGCTGGTTTGCGTGGCCATAGAGCCCTATTTTTTGTCTCATCTGACCGTTGCACCGGTTTCAATCCAAGTGCCAATGCCAGTTCGCAAACTCCAGGTGTTTACATTTGTTGTTGTGCTTAACAGGCTTTTTTCCCCTAGCAACTCTTCCAAAGAGCCTATTGGCATGGGGGTGGCGTCTAATTGTAGTTTTGGAATCTTGGTGACCCCAAGATGCCACCAAGTTCTGTTATTCTCCAACTGTGGCCCTTGAATTTTTACTTGCCTCCCGAACCATCTTCCTCAGTATATGTGGGACAAGATACACATGCGTCCTTTACCAGGCAAGTTTTCCACACTTCCAGTGGTTTTAAACATCTTAATTACTGCCCTAATTGCGGTATCTTTTTTTTGTTCACGTTTAAAAAAATATGTTTTTACCCATTGCCTGATTTATGAAAATCCACAACCATTTGTCTCTTTTCGTTTCCTTGCCTTTCACAATGGTGATGGATGACAAATGGATTTTTACATGCGTATTACCTCATTTTATATCCCAGTGAAACAGGAAGCCATGGAAGGCAACAATACAGTTCCTTAAAGCGGCAATCAGCAATAGAAACATTAATTAAGCATCCTTCCCGCCACGTTTCAGTAAAAAGCTGAGGGATGGGGCTGGAAAAATGTAACCACTCTCAAATTAATTTTACAGAGCTATGGGTGCAAGGACTGACCATCCAGGATATTACAATTATAGGTTTAACCATGTCAGGCTATGTATATATATATATTTTTTATACACTTACTTTGTTTACAAACATTTTAGTAAAACAAGCTTATACAGTGCATTTGGAAAGTATTCAGACCACTTGACTTTTTCCACATTTTGTTACGTTACAGCCTTATTCTAAAATGGATGAAATCCCTTTTCCCCCGTCAAAAATCTACACACAATATCCCAGAATGACAAAGCAAAAACAGTTTTGACATTTTGGCACATTTATTAAATCTGAAAAACAGAAATACTTTTTGGGGATTTTCTCCAATTCTTCTCTGTAGATCCTCTGCCAGGTTAGATTGGGATCGTCGCTGCACCGCTTTATTATAGGTCTCTCCTGAGATGTTCAAGTCCGGGCTCTGGCTGGGCCCCTCAAGGACATTCAGAGACCTGTTCCGAAGCCACTCCTGCGTTGTCTAGGATGTGTGCTTAGGGTCGTTGTCCTGTTGGAAGGTGAAGCACTCTGGAGAAGGTTTTCATCAAGATTCTCTCTGTACTTTGCTCCGTTCAACTTCACTTTGATCCTGACTACTCTCCTATCCCCACAGCATGATGCTAACCACCATCATGCTTCACCGTAGGGATGGTATTGGCCAGATGATGAGCGGTGCCTGGTTTCCTCCAGACGTGATGCTTGGCATTCATGCCAAAGAGTTCAATCTTAGTTTCATCAGACCAGAAAATCTTGTGGTCTGAGAATCCTTTAGCTGCCTTTTGGCAAACTCCAAGCGAGCTGCCAAGCGGACTACAGGTGCCTTTTACTGAGGAGTGGCTTCCGTCTGGCCAATCTACCATGAAGACCTGATTGGTGGAGTCCTGCAGAGATGGTTGTCTTCTGGAAGGTTCTACCACCTCCACAGAGGAACACTTGAGCTCTGTCAGAGTGATCATCAGGTTCTTGGTCGCCTCCCTGACCAAGGCCCTTCTCCCCCGATTGCTCAGTTTGGCCAGGTGGCCAGCTCAAGGAAGAGTCTTGGTGGTTCCAAATGTCTTCCATTTAAGAATGATGGAGGCCACTGTATTCTTGGGGACCTTCAATGCTGCAGAAATGTTTTGGTACCCTTCCCCAGATCTGTGCCTCGACACAATCTTGTTTGGGAGCTCTACGGACAATTCCTTCAACCTCATGGCTTGGTTTTTGCTCTGACATGCACTGTCAACTGTCGGACCTTATATAGACAGGTGTGTGCCTTTCCAAATCATGTCCAATCAATTTAATTTACCACAGGTGGACTCCAATCAAGTTGTAGAAACAGCTCAAGGATGATCAATGGAAAGAGGATGCACCTGAGCTCAATTTCGAGTCTCATAGCAAAGGTCTGAATACTAAAAACCTGTTTTAGTTTTGCCATTATTCGGGTATTGTGTGTAGATTTATGAGGAAAAACATGTATTTAATCAATTTTAGAATACGGTTCTAATGTAACAAAATGTGGAAAAAGTCCATGGCTGAATACTTTCCGAATGCGCTGTATTTTGGGTTCTGATGGGGTACGACAGTTGAACTAAACTCATGAGGAATTTACAAGTTATATTCTTCAAGAATCATTGGGTACATATCATCAATTTGTACGTCCAAAAATCAATGTAGCAACTGCTGATTGCCCCTTTAAGCTGAGATGAAAAAGTTAACCGTTAATACAGATTGGATTTTGTTTGATTTTATCGATAAGAATCTTTAGAGGTGCCCATCATTTTGACACCTATCTTTTTAAGATACAAAATGATGACTTGTTAAACAAAATCTCTTTCTCTGGCCAATTATATTTGTATAAAATGATATCATTTTCCATATTTTCTGAGCATACAATATAGCTCAGTATTTGTATGATTTATTTTATACAGTCATGTTCGCTGATCTTTATCAAGGGTGTCAATCATTTTGGAGGTGACCGTAAACTGTCCCGTCTTGTGACGCTACCCAAAACAAACATAAACAAACACCCACCCCAAAACAACGACAGGACACAGGAAACGACAGGGGACATCAAGCCTCTCTGCACGGTGTCACAGCACATCTCTGTTCTGTGTTGATGCACCCTGGTGATCCCTGCTGGGCTAACGTCTAAACACAGACCTACTCCGTCCAAACTACTATGCACCGGACTTGTGGTCAGCTTAAATGAAAATAAGACTATTATTTGGTTATACTACTGTATATTTGGTGTTGGTTTCTGTCAAATCTGATGAATGATTCTTGATTCATGAGTAATTCCTAACTTAGGCTCGGTGTCTAATTCAAATTCATCAGCGGTTTGAGTTGACTTGGGAATCAATTGGGCCATTGCATCCAACTTGGAGTTTAAAAAATAACAATACATTATGTCTGAAACTAACAGCGATGCACTATTTCACTGGCTAAGTCTGTCCTCTGTTCTACAACAATACGGTGTAGCTCTTTCATGCAGTCAAATGACCTAGTGGCCTCATGGGTGGAATGTTATTAATATTATTCATCATTTCATCATTAATAAACATTATTTATTTGTTTACGGTGTTTTTTTATGTCAAACAGTTTTGTTATACTAGTAGTGTTATACCCAAGAAGATTTGAGGCTGTAATCCCTGCCAAAGGTGCTTCAACAAAGTACTCAATAAAGGGTCTGAATACTTATGTAAATGTGATATCAGTTAGTGTGTAGATTGATGAGGTGGGAAAAAACAAGTTAATCCATTTTAGAATAAGCATGTAACGTAACAAATTGTGGAAAATATCATGTGGTCTGAATACTTTCCGAAAGCACTGTACAGTCATGTAACACTGGTCATTTTAATAATGTTTACATACCTTTTAACTCACTTTATATGTATATAATGTATTCTAGTCATGGCCTATCCTATTTAACTATTGCTGTACATATACCATTCTATCCTATGTATTACACTAAATACAGTACTAGTCAAAAGTTTGGACACCTACTCATTCCAGGGTTTTTCTTTATTTTTACTATTTTCTACATTGTAGAATAATAGTGAAGACATCAAAACTATGAAATAACACATATGGAATCATGTAGTAACCAAAAAAGTGTTAAGAAAATCTAAATATAATTTATATTTGAGATTCTTCAAAGTAGCCACCCTTTGCCTTGAGGACAGCTTTGCACACTATTGGCATTCTCTCAGCTTCACCTGGAAAGCTTCTGATGAAGGTGATGCTAAGCTACAGCACTGTTTCGCTAGCACAGACTGAAATGTTCAGGGATTCATTGGATAACATTGAGGAGTTTACCACATCAGTCACCGGCTTAATTAATAAGTGCATCAATGATGTTGTCCCCACAGTGACCGTACGTACATATCCCAACCAGAAGGCATGGATTGCAACAGTTAAAGGGTCGTGTCATACTGCAGCACACCTTGCGTGCTGCCGCAGCATTCTGTGGCACGTCATTTAATTGTCAGCCATTTTTTCTGTTACTTCAAGTTATTGTTAGTTTGACCACCAGAGGGCATCCTTGAGAAGCATTTGATAGTATTCCGTATTGGCATTACCAGATAATTGAAAACCTTTTTTGTAATAACATAGTATTTGGGAGTCATTTTAAGAAATTTGGCTTAATTAATTTGATTAATATTATGGTGTTTCTATTCAGAGAAAAACGAAACCCTCTGGGTTTCCGTTAGGTTGGAATGGAAAATATGGCGCTGTACAACGTGACGTTGGGAGTAGGCTAGAGGATTGGAGGATTCTAAATTGTTTGCCTTCATTAGACAACTTTTTTCAATATTTCTGTAAATCAGTGATATTTCTTCCCATAGTAATTCGTTATGGATCCATAACTAAATAAACATCTGCATTTTAAATATTTGTATCATTATTTTATGAACAAAATGTGTTTATTTGTTTTATTAGGCTACTGTGCAGTCTACAATACATACTGTAGTAAAACAGGTGGAGGTGGAGTTCCAGAGCTCACAGGTGTGCCTGGCATGGATTGGGACTCCATCTCGTTCCTCGCCCTTTTCAATGCGTCATTCTATACCTGACTCTTCGCCAAAACCGCCTGGCTCTGGACCAATGCATCAGCTGTCGACCGTATCTTTGCCCTCAGAGAATATTTCTCTTCCTGATGGTTTGCCTTCAATGACTCGATCTCGGTCTTCAAAGTTTGAATCTCACCCATGAGCACCATCATCAGATGAGCAGAATGGTACTGCCCTGAGCCCTCTTCGATTACAGTGGCCTACGATAAAAACGGTAGATCAATTAAGAATTAAAAGTGACTCCAACACACAAATGCGGTGTATACATTTTAAGAATTTAGCTTAACTAACCGCTTTCTTGGCAACCATCCGTTTTTTTTGTTCGGTGTGGCCCGTTGTCCAGCCCTTTGTCCACTGAACTCCACGTATGGTTTTCAAGTCCTCTGGTGGTTACAGTCCTAACCCTGGAATGGGTAGCACCATAAAAAGAAGCTGGCTTGATGAAAACGATGTCCATTTCGTCTCTTTGGTCGCAATGTCATTTCTTTTAGAATAACAGCATTGTTTTTGAATGGTAACTGGTTTAAGGGTTTTGGGCGGGGTGAGGAAAGGAGGAAACATCACTCTAATTACAGTCAGAAGACAGTTGAAGAAACTTGCGTGGACTTATGGAAAGGCAAGGTAAGAAATGTTTTATATATATATATCTCTTTTTTTTTTTAAATGATCAGAACATTAACCATGTGTGTTCGCTTGTTTTGTACTGTTCTGTAGTTTCGACCCAATGATTTGTCTGACAAAACAAAGAACTTTGCGTCCTGCAAGCCAGGGCATGGATCAAAGCTGGCGAGACATTCGATAATGTCACCTTCACAGACTAATCAACCGTGGCCGTTGAGCAGTGCTCAAAATTGCTACAGAAAAAAAGGAAGATCAAGTCCCAAGCATCAGCTCAAAATCAATTTCTCGCCAGGGACCAGGCCCATATTTCATTTTTGATGGTAAGTTTGGCTATTTACAAAGCAAAAGGTACATCAAATATTGTAGCCTACACCTCACGGACTGTTATGTGTAATTCACAATAATTCACTCTTGCCTTCTTTTTCAGGTATCATGGGTCGAGATTTCTTTGTAATCAACAAGAGATATGCTGGACCCTATGTCAGAGAGCTGTTTCTGGGTACATATCGGTAGGATTTTAGCAATATTTTGTTAGGTTTAGGCCTATTTACATGTATATTTCTATTATTTGACCTCATTTTGGTTGTTAGGCAAAATTTATTTTTGTCCTCTCCAATTGCAGACAATGACCCAAAGCACACTAACCGCCCGGGTTTACATTGCAAATGAGGGCATAAACTGGGTCAAGACGCCAGCGGAGTTTGTAAACCTTTATGTAGTAAAATAAAGGTTAAATACAAATAAATAAATAAAAGACCTACAACACCTTTGGTAGGCCTACAGCATATCTAAACATGTGTTTTTTCATCTCTACATGTAGATCTCCTGATTTAAACCAGATCGAACTTGTTTGGCATCAACTGAAAACATTCGTCCGTAACTCTGCCAAGCCGACAAGCACAGATGAACTGGTCAAGGCCATCAAGATGTTTTGGCTAGAGAAATGAACGATACAACAAATGCATTGATCATCTCAGCAAGGTTTTACCTGTGGTCGTGGAGCTGGCTGGAAGTGCGACTAAAATGTAGTTTATATAAACATCCGCATTTGAATGTCTTTTTTCTCGTTATTTTATTGTATTAACAAAAGCATAAAGATTTGTCACGACGTCCGCCGAAGTCGGTCCCTCTCCTTGTTCGGGCGGCGTTCGGCGGTCGACGTCACCGGCTTTCTAGCCACCGCCGATCCACTTTTCATTTTCCATTTGTTCTGTCTTTGTCTTACACACCTGGCTTCCCTCAACCAATGACTTGTTTATTATTTAACCCTCTGTTCTCCATGTTGTGTTTGTGAGTGATTGTTTATTGTAATTCGGTCCGTCTTTGTGGGCTCGGGATGTTACTTTGTAAATGTGTCTTTTTGAGTAAGTACTTTACTCAAAAAGACAAATTTACAAATGTACTCTTATCTGCTGTCCTGCGCCTGACTCTCTACACCAGCTACTCACAGGACCATTACAAGATGTTGATGAAGAAATACTGTACTGCTGTTTTGAGTTATAAATGTAACACTTCAGAGTACTTAAGCATCAAACACATTTCAAGTTCAGGGATTTCCCCAACAGTAGCCGGGTTATAAGAAGTATATTGTCCTGCTAATAGGAAACATTTACATGAGGCACTACACCTGACACAATTGTGAAAAACAATTGTTTGAAAACCTGTTTTCAAAACGCCTCCAGTTGTCCAATCACTTCTGTAAATAAAAACACAGCATCTTGTTTACATTTTTTATTGTGTCACACATAATTTGTATCTACCTTTCCAAGGTAGATTGGGATTGGGGTGGGATTTACAAATGTGCACTTTTAATTATCAGTTACATTGTTTTATTTCGAACGTGCAGACTTTTTTTCTTAAAATTATTGTTTTATGTATGATGCTACATTTTTGACCAGTTGCAATTGCAAGTAGACCTAATAAAACAAATCCTACTTCTATTAGGCGCTTAAGCCTCATGGCCTACCTCACTCAGTTAAGTTATTTTATATAGGTCTAGACTCCGAAGAAATAGACTCCAATTAAGCCCTCTTGTTGTTTGTAAAGTCAAATTATAATGAAGATTATTGTTGAAATGAATTGCTCGACTGGTGTAGGTTTTCTCCATCTGTTGGTGTGCAACACTTGCATAACAAGTTAGCTATATTTTCAGCACCAGCCACTGTTCACCTCCTATTGATTGCGCTGCGGTAGACGGCAGTTTTTGTTTTTTTAAATTGAACCTTTATTTAACTAGGCAAGTCAGGGAAGAACAAATTCTTATTTACAATGAAGGCCTACCCTGGCCAAACCCTGATGACGCTGGGCCACTTGAGCGCCGCCCTATGGCACTCCCAATCACAGTCGGATGTGATACAGCCTGAATTCGAACAAGGGACTGTACTAAAAGCCTCTTGCACCGAGATGCAGTATATATATATATTTTTGGAGAACATTAACCGTGTGTAGGTAGATACGTGTGTAGGTAGATACGTGTGTAGGTAGATACGTGTGTAGGTAGATACGTGTGTAGGTAGATACGTGTGTAGGTAGATACGTGTGTAGGTAGATACGTGTGTAGGTAGATACGTGTGTAGGTAGATGTGGAAAGATAGATACAATTGATTTGTTGCAAGTTGGGGAGAAGAGGGTGGGTTCACACCTAGCTCAAGTTGGGGAGGGGCGGTTCACACCTAGCTCGTTTATTAGAACATTCTTTAGTAAAGGTTGAATAGTCTATTGTTCAGCTAATAGCCCATCCTGCTAGCTTGTGAAAAACTAATAATAATACCCCCCCCCCCCTTTCCACGTAAAAGATTCCAATTGATAAAGTGTTTTTAGCCACAATCGTCCCCAACCCCAATTAATACATTTGGGCACAGTCGATAGCGTGCTGGATTTCAGGCTAGAATGTTGAGGGTTCAAAACCTGCTCCCTGCTTGTTTCATTACATTATTATGTCGGTCTCAAAGCATTAGCCTGGATTGTTACTCCCATCTCGTTCTTCTCTCTCTTCCACGTGTCATTCAGCACGCTTGTGGGCGTACTGGCAGGATGTACTGTTTTTTAATCTGTATATATGAATTACAAATCAGCCTTTACTTAAATCATGTTTCTAGTCTATTGAATAGTTACAATGTGTAATGATTGATGTCCCAGGAGCATGAGTGGTAAACACGGTTGAAGTGTATATTTGTAATACATTCATGCATACACAGCATCATTCAAATAATGGAGTTTGATACACCTGGATTGGATATGACTGAAAAAAAACCTTGCTAAATAGCGATTTTCGTAAATTAACTTTATGACAAAAAATATGCACAATCGTTTGTCTCTACATTAACTAACATATTCCTCTCAATTGTAAATGTTTTGCTTGACTCGTTATGATGCTATAATTACTGACATTAGCTTCCCCCGTAATGTTTTGTCAGCCATCATTGCTGAAGAAAGTCACACCACTCGATATGATTGGTCATATAAAAACCTTGGGACACAAATTCATAGTGAGTGCTCTAACTCCCCCTTGTGGTGGTCTGGAGCAATGAAGCTGGGTACATCAAAGTCCCACGGTTTAAGTTCAAAACTTTTAAAGGAGGAACCACTGTACCAGACAAGCTAAATTCCTTCTATACTGGCTTTTAGGCAAGCAAAACTGAAACATGCATGAGAGTACCAGCTGTTCTGGACGACTGTGTGATCTCGCTCTCCATAGCCTATGTGAGTGAGACCATTAAACAGGTTAACATTCACAAGGCCGCGGGGCCAGACGGATTACCAGGACATGTACTCAGAGCAAGCACTGACCAGCTGGCAAGAGTCTTCACTGACATTTTCAACCTCTCCCTGACCCAGTCTGTAATACATACATGTTTCAAGCTGAACACCATAGTCCCTGTGTCCAAGAACGCCAAGGTATTCTGTCTAAATGACTATCTGAAGCCTTGAAATGCTTTGAAAGGCTGGTCATGGCTCACATCAACACCATCATCCCAGACACACTGGAGCAGCTCCAATTCACATACTGCCCCAACAGATCCACAGATGATGCAATATCTATTGCACTCCACACTGCCCTCTGCCACCTGGGCAAGAGAAACACCTATGTGAGAATGCTGTTCATTGACTATAGCTTAGCGTTCAACACCATATAGTTCCCTCCAAGCTCATCACTAAGCTCAGGACCGTGGGACTGAACACCTCCCTCTGCAGCTGGATTCTGGACATCCTGACAGGCCACCCCCAGGTGGTGAGGGTAGGCAACAACACATCTGCCATGCTGACCCTCAACACGGGGGTCCCTCAGGGGTGTGTGCTTAGTACCCGCCTGTACTCCCTGTTAACTAACAACTTCGTGGTCTTGCACAACGCCAACATCATCATTAAGTTTGCTGACGACATGACGTGCTTGGCCTGATCACAGACGACATTGAGAGTCAAATAAAGGTTAAATAAAAATGATTTAAAAAGGTTTGGCATGGGCCCTCAGATCCTCAAAAAGTTCTACAGCTGCACCATTGAGAGAATCTGGCTTCATCACCGCTTAGTATGGCAACTGCTCGGCATCCGACTGCAAGGCCCTACAGAGGGTAGTACGTGCGGCCCAGTACATCTCTGGGGCCGAACTCCCTGTCATTCAGGACTTCTTTAGCAGGCAGTGTCAGAGGGAGGCCCTAAAATTGTCAAAGATTACAGCCACCCAAGTCATAGACTGTTTTCTCTGCTACCGCACGGCAAGCGGTACCGATGCACCAAGTCTGGAACCAACAGGACGCTGAACACCCCTAAGCCATAAGGCTGCTAAATAGTTATTCCGGTAGCTATTGGTTAACTATTTAACTATCTTCATTGACCCTTTTTGCACTAACTATTTTGACTCATCTCATACTCAATGCTGTTGATTATCTATCTTGTTGCCTAGTCACGTTATACTTACATATATACCTCAATTACTTCGTACCCTTGCACATCGACTCGGTACTAGTACCCCGAGTATATAGCTAAATTACTGTTACTCATTGTGTATTTATTCCCTGTGTTATTATTTTTATATAATTTCTCCATATTGTTGGGAAGGGCGCGTAAGTAAGCATTTCACTGTAAGTCTACACCTGTTGTTTACGAAGCATGTGACAAATACAATTTGATTTGAATTAAGCATAGCATTGTCATATGAATGCATGCATGCGCCCACCCGCACACCAAATTAAGATGCGATCTCACCACAGGTGAAACACCACCCTTCAGGGCACGCCATCCCCCTCTCCTCTCCTCCTTTCCTCTCTTTCTCCACACTTTTTATTTTATTTTTTAAATCTCTCCCACATCTATAGCCTCTGACACTCTCTACCTCCCTCACATTCTCCCTGCCTTCCAACCGCCTCTACTCTACTCCTCTCCTCCTTTCCTCCACTCCAACTCTGATCATCTCTCCCTCTCATCCCTGCCTTTCAACTGCCTTCCTGCTCAGCGACAGGATTTAAAGCTCCATCCAACCAGTCTTTAAAACCAATATGTTCCCTTTCCCTCCAAACCCATTTCCCCTACAGTAGGACTGTGTTCGGGGAATAAAGAAGGCGTTAGGGAGAGAGAGAGAGAGAGAGTATTTGGCCATGCAAACTGCTGTGTAACCACTGAGCCAGTGTGTGTGCTGTCAGCTAGCATCAGTGTAAAAAGATTGTCGGCAGTAGGACGGGCATGCGTGGAGAAAAGAGAGGGATGAGAGAGAGAAAGAGACAAAGAGAGAGAGAGAGGGAGGAGTGAGGAGTGAGAGAGACGCACGGAGAGAGAGAAAGAGAGCGCGTGGGGAGAGAGGAGAACAGGAAAAGGGAGAAGAGACAGATAAAGAAAAGAGAGAGACCGGTCCCCCTGAGTGTAAATACCGGCCAGCACATAGGCATGGGTAGAAGAGAGGAAGAGGGAGTTGAGGAGAAAGGGAGTGGCTGAAAGCAGAGAGAGTGAACACTAATCTGGAGAGAGACGAAGCATAGCAAAGTGCCCGGGAATGTAGGCCACTGGCCCATTTCCTCATTCAAGGGAAAGAATTGGCTATGTACAGTATGTATATTGGTATGTGTCTGTGTCTGTGTGTGTATAAATAGTTGTCTTATTTTTAATATGTACAGTACATCGTTATTGTAACTATGGTGGAGAAATGACAAGATTACGCTATAATGCTGTAATTGCATCAAATGGTTGTTTTATGCAACAGAATAAGGAGTTGTTAGAACCCTCATGTGTTCTACTGAGGATGGGATTTGGAAGATTTACGATGTCTTTGGGTGATACCGCGCTCCAGAGCATGAGTTAATGTTTCTGTTCTATAAGGTACCAGGGAGAGATGACCCCAGGGCCAGACCTTGGTCTCTACACAAAGATAACTGTTTTTACAGCAGATAGTGTCTACTGTGAATTATAAGTATCCTTCATACAATTCTTAACCTTGGGACCCATTCCATACATCTGTTGTTTGTCATGTAGCCTGAAGAGATGTGTTGGCTATATGTTGGCTATAAAAGACCTTTGTACTTTTGTCTCTGGGCTCTCAATGAATCATCTGAGTGTGATTCGTCGACCAGCCATCATTAACTTAGAGAACTCAATCGATTCACTTTACATGTGTGTGTTGTATTGACCTGCTCCCTTATTAATAAGTGAATAAAGATTTAGTTTAAGTATAACTCTGACTTGTGTGATAAGTTTGTCTCTCCTCATTTGAAAGTAATGAAATTAACCACCACATAACGATGATGTTTTTCTCTCTCTACCTCCTGCTGTTCCCGCTTTTTCTCTCTCTACCCCTTCTGTCTAGGTATCTCTTCTCTCTCTCTCTATCTTTCTTTGTATCATTTTCTTTCTACCCCCTCTCTCTGTCCTCTTCACTGTTTCCTTTCCTTGACCCTTTCTTCTTTCTTCCTTCCTCTCCCCTTCATAACATTGTCTGGTAATGTGATCTTTGTATCATACACACAACAAAAGGAAACACAAAGGACGTGTCCCAAATGGCACCCTATTCCCTTTGTAGACCAGAACCAAAAGTAGTGCCCTATGTAGGGAATGGGGTGCCACTTGAGACGCAGGCAAAGACAGCTGGCCTTCTGATAGTCTAACCTCCCATAGGGCCTTGACAATATCTAAATGTGCCTTTCCTCTCTGAACAGAATGATAGTGAGGGTACACGCACACACACACACACAGACACTTTGCAACAAAGTTGTAATCCACCGCTTCTCTACCATTCTCCCGAAGGAGAAGAGAAAACGTGTGTGTCTGTATGCAGTGCTCCATTTGTGTGTGTGTCTGTGTGCGTGGGCGAGGTACATAAATTGGGAGGCCTCCACTGCTGCTCTTTGAAGAGTGAGTTTCTGGAGAACTATCCATCTGGTATTAGCTACTGCAGCTGCATTCCACACCACTGTCTCAGTGGAGAAACACACACACACACCAGTAAAGGCTGCTGAGGGGAGGATGACTTATAATAATGGCTGGAACAGACCAAATGGAATGGCAACAAACACATGGAAACCACATGTTTGATGTACAGTCGTGGCCAAAAGTTTTGAGAATGACACAAATATTAATTTGAACGGTCTGCTGCCTCAGTTTGTATGATGGCAATTTGCATATACTCCAGAATGTTATGAAGAGTGATCAGATGAATTGCAATTAATTGCAAAGTCCCTCTTTGCCATGTACAGTAAATGAACTGAATCCCCCCCAAATATTTCCACTGCATTTCAGCCCTGCCACAAAAGGACCAGCTGCCATCATGTCAGTGATTCTCTTGTTAACACAGGTGTAAGTGTTGACGAGGACAAGGCTGGAGATCCCTCTGTCATGCTGATTGAGTTCAAATAACAGACTGTAAGCTTCAAAAGGAGGGTGGTGCTTGGAATCATTGTTCTTCCTCTGTCAACTATGGTTACCTGCAAGGAAACACGTGCCGTCATCATTGCTTTGCACAAAAGGGCTTCACAGGCAAGGATATGGCTGCCAGTAAGATTGCACCTAAATCAACCATTTATCGGATCATCAAGAACTGTCACGCCCTGGCCATAGAGAGGCTTTTTATTCTCTATTTTGGTTAGGCCAGGGTGTGACTACGGTGGGCATTCTATGTCCTTTTTTCTATGTTTTGTATTTCTATGTCTTGGCCTGGTATGGCCAATCAGGGACAGCTGTCTATCATTGTCTCTGATTGAGAACCATACTTAAGTAATTTTCTCTGATGAATCCCCTTTCCGATTGTTTGGGGAATCCGGAAAAAAGCTTGTCGGGAGAAGACAAGGTGAGCGCTACTATCAGTCCTGTATCATGCCAACAGTAAAGCATCCTGAGACCATTCATGTCTGGGGTTGCTTCTCAGCCAAGGGAGTGGGCTCACTCACAATTTTGTCTAAGAACACAGCCATGAATAAAGAATGGTACCAACACATCCTCCGAGAGCAACTTCTCCCAACAATACAGGAACAGTTTGGTGGCAAACAATGCCTTTTCCAGCATGATGGAGCACCTTGCCATAAGGCCAAAGTGATAACTATTTATTTTTTTATTTTTTTTATTTTACCTTTATTTAACCAGGCAAGTCAGTTAAGAACAAATTCTTATTTTCAATGACGGCCTGGGAACAGTGGGTTAACTGCCTGTTCAGGGGCAGAACGACAGATTTGTACCTTGTCAGCTCGGGGGTTTGAACTCGCAACCTTCCGGTTACTAGTCCAACGCTCTAACCACTAGGCTACCCTGCCGCCCAACTAAGTGGCTTGGGGAACAAAACATCGATATTTTGGGTCCATGGCCAGGAAACTCTCCAGACCTTAATCCCATTGAGAACTTGTGGTCAATCCTTAAGAGGTGGGTGGACAAACAAAAACCCACAAATTCTGACAAACTCCAAGCATTGATTATGCAAGAATGGGCTGCCTTAATTGACAGCATGCCAGGGCGGATTGCAGAGGTCTTGAAAAAGAAGGGTCAACACTGCAAATATTGACTCCACTGCATCAACCCCATGAAATTGTCAATAAAAGCCTTTGACACTTATGAAATGCTTGTAATTATACTTCAGTATTCCATAGTAACACCTAACAAAAATATCTAAAGACACTGAAGCAGTAAACTTTGTGGAAATTCAAATTTGTGTCATTCTCAATACTTTTGGCCACGACTGTATTTGATACCATTCCACCTATTCCGCTCCAGCCATTACCGTGAGCCCGTCCTCCCCAATTAAGGTGCCACCAACCTTCTGTGACACACACACACACACACACACACACACACACACACACACACACACACACACACACACACACACACACACACACACACACACACACACACACACACACAAATAAACACAAATGCACACACACATTATCGACCTCATTACTAACAGACACTTCAACCCAGTAGTCAGCACAGTATCTCTGAATCGCCAATCTCAATTCATGGTCTATCTACAGCACCAGTCAAAAGTGTGGACACATCTACTCATTCAAGGGTTTTACTTAATTTTTACTATTTTCTACATTGTAGAATAATAATAATACCACATATGTAATCATGTAGTAACCAAAAAAGTGATAAACAAATCAACATTTATTTTATATTTAAGATTCTTCAAAGTAGCCACCCTTTGCCTTGAGGACAGCTTTGCACACTCTTGGCATTCTCTCAACCAGCTTAATGAGGTAGACACCTGGAATGCATTTCAATTAACAGGTGCGCCTTGTTGAAATGTAATTTGTGGAATTTATTTCCTTCTTAATGCATTTGAGCCAATCAGTTGTGTTGTGACAAGGTAGGGGTGGTATACAGAAGATGGCCCTATTTCATAAAAGTCCATATTATGGCAAGAACAGGTCAAATAAGCAAAGACTAATGACAGTCTGTCATTATTTTAAGACATAATGGTAATAATAGTCAGTCAGTCTGGAAAATGTCAAGAACTTTGAAAGTTTCTTCAAGTGCAGTCGCAAAAACCATCAAGCACTATGATGAAACTGGCTCTCATGAGGACCGCCACAGGAAAGGAAGACCCAGAGTTACCTTTACTGCAGAAGGTAAGTTCATTAGAGTTACCAGCCTCAGAAATCGGCAATTAGCTGCACCTCAGATTGCAGCCCAAATAAGTAACAGACACATCTCAAAATCAACTGTTCAGAGGAGACTGTGTGAATCAGGCCTTCATGATTGAAATGCTGCAAAGAAACCACCATTTAAGGACACCAATAAAAAGAAGAGACTTGCTTGGAACAAGAAACATGAGCAATGGACATTAGATCGGTGGAAATCGGTCCTTTCGTCTGATGAGTCCAAATTTGAGACCGCCGTGTCTTTGTGAAACGCAGAGTAGGTGAACGGATGATCTCCGCATGTGTGATTTCCACCGTGAAGCATGGAGGAGGAGGTGTGATGTGTGGGGATGCTTTGCTGTTGACACTGTCGGTGATATATTTAGAATTCAAGGCACACTTAAACAGCATGGCTACCACAGCATTCTGCAGCGATATGCCATCCCATCTGGTTTGCACTTAGTGGGACTATCATTTATTTTTCAACTAGACAATGACCCAACACACCTCCAGGCTGTGTAGGGCTATTTTACCAAGAAGGAGAGTGATGGAGTGCTGCATCAGATGACCTGCCCTCAGCAATCATCTGACCTCAACCCAATTGAGATGGTTTGGGATGAGTTGGACCGCAGAGTGAAGAAAAAGCAGCCAACAAGTGCTCAGCATATGTGGGAACTCCTTCAAACCTGTTGGAAAAGCACTCCAGGTGACTACCTCCTAAAGCTGGTGGAGAGAATGCAAAGAGTGTGCAAAGATGTCATCAAGGCAAAGGGTGGCTACTTCGAAGAATCTAAAATCTAAATTAGATTTTAATTTGTTTAACACTTTTTTGTTTACTACATGAATCCATATATGTTATTACATAGTTTTGATGTCTTCACTATTATTCTACAATGTAGAAAATAGTAAAAATAATGAAAAACCCTTGAATGAGTAGGTGTGTCCAACCTTTTGACTAGTACTGTATATTTCTGAATCCATACAGGGTATCCACAGCAGGATGTGTAAGACTTTGAGCAAAGTGTCTGTGTATGTGTGTGTCTGTGGGTGGGTGTGTGGATGTGTCGGGCATACTGATGCCCACGGACGGCTGGCACAGCAGAGCGGTAGCTGTTGTATAAGACAAGGGATCAAAGGTCAAACAGAAACCATGGGAGAAATCCAACAAACAGACCAACTAGCTTTCTCCTCACACACGCACACACAGAGATGGGAGGGAGTAAGAGGGAGAGAGAAAGAGAGAGAGGAAAAGAGAGACAGAGGATGAGAGAACAATTTAAATCAGAGGAGGCTGGTGGGAGGAGCTATAGGAGGACAGGCTCATTGTATTGGCTGCAATGGATTATTTGGAACGGAGTCAAACGTGGTTTCCATATGTGTGATGTGTTTGATACCATTCCATTCATCCCATTCCAGTCTTTACAATGAGCCCGTACTCCAATAGCTCCTCCCACCAGCCTCCTCTGATGTACTTAGCATGCAGTAGTACACCAACACACAGTGCTGTGTTTCCTTCCTTTTGCAGATAACTACCCCTCTGAGTACAACAATGAGATCCTTGTCATCCCTCTCTTTCCTTCCTCATTTCCTTCCTTTAGCCCGGCTGTCCCCTCCCCCTACCTCCTTCCTTTCCTTACTCCTATAACCTCTTTGTAACTCCCACCACCTTTCTCTTCTTCCTCCGCCCTCTCTTTCTCTCTCACCCTCTCTCTATTTCTCTCTCTCTCTCTCTCTCTCTCTCTCTCTCTCTCTCTCTCTCTCACCCTCTCTCCATTTCTCTCTCTCCACCTTCCCTTCCTTATGTTTACTACCTTTCCAAAGGTTTCATTGGGCTTACGGTGTCATGCACGGTTGTCGTGGTAACCCAGCTGTGAGTGACCAACACTTCCTGGCCGGTTGTCGGGAGCAGCGGAGGGGAAAAAACAGCAGCTGGATTCACCATCGGTATTAAGAAGCAACTCATCTTTTCAGTTCACCAGTCTCTATCTCTCTCTCTCTCTCTCTCTCTCTCTCTCTCTGTCTCTCCCTCTCTCTCTATCTCTATCTGTATCTCCCTTTCTCCCTCTCTCTCTCTCCCTCTCTCTGTCTACATGCCTCCCTCTCTCTCTCTCTCTCTCTCTCTCCCTCTCTCGCTATCTGTCTCTCCCTCTCTCTGTCTACATGCCTCCCTCTCTCTCTCTCTCTCTCTCTCTCTCTCTCTCTCTCTCTCTCTCTCTCTCTATCTGTCTCTCTCTCTCTCTCTCTCTCTCTCTCTCTCTCTCTCTATCTCTCTCTATCTGTCTCTCCCTCTCTCTCTCTCCCTCTCTCGCTATCTGTCTCTCCCTCTCTCTGTCTACATGCCTCCCTCTCTCTCTCTCTATCTCTATCTATCTGTCTCTCCCTCTCTCTGTCTACATGCCTCCCTCTCTCTCTCTCTCTCTCTCGCTCTATCTGTCTCTCCCTCTCTCTGTCTACATGCCTCCCTCGCTCTCTTTCTCGCCCTCTCTCCTCTACCCCTCCTCTCGCCAAACCTCTCTCTACCTCTTTCCCTCTCTCTCCCTTTCTCTCTTTAACTCCCTCTCTCCTCTATCCCCCATCTCTCTCTCCATACCTCTCTCTATTTCTTTCTCCCTCTCTCTCATCTATCTCCTCACCTCTCTCGTGGGCATGTGTGTCTTTTGTATGTGTCTGAAAACTTATGTAAATGTGATATTTCCGGTTTTTATTTGTAATACATTTGCTAAAAAAAATTAAAAACCTGTTTTTACTTTGTCATTATGGGGTAATGTGTGTAGATTGATGAGGAAAAACAACAATTGTATCCATTTTAGAATAAGGCTGTAACGTAACAAAATGTGGAAAAAGTCAAGTGGTCTGAATACTTTCTGAATGTACTGTATATGTATAATGTCTTACTGATATGTGTACGTGTGCCTGAAAGTATCCAATAATCTACTGGTTCTGTGTGTATTCATCAGTGAGCTTGTCTGTGAATGTGTACTGTGTTGTATTTGTGTACTTCTCTTTTGCGGGCTCCGCCTGGTTTAATATAAATGGCAATCGCCTTACTGTAAAGGGAATGGGGTGCTATTTGGGATGCACTCTCAGCCTCCAGACCAGACCAGCTGGTCAGATTCTAAACCAAACAGAGGGATAGAGAGAGAGAGAGAGAGAGAGCAAGAGAGCGAAAGAGAGAAGAAGAGAGAGATAACGAGAGCGAGAAAGAGAAATAGAAAGAGAGAGTGATAGACAGGGGGAGAGAAAGAGAGACAGAGAGGGGGGGAGAGAGAGAGAGAACACTGCCAAATATCAGTATCAGAGGGCAGAAGGGGAGCGTACATTTGAGATTGAAAGAGAGAGGGAGGGATAGAATGACAGAGAGATGGAGGGATGGGGTAAATAGGTTAGTGGAAAACGGCCAAGGGGTGAACAGTTCACTCTGACAATACAGGGGCCATGGGGCCGAATCGGTGCCTTTTCCGGTCTCCAGGACATTACATGCATAAATATGCATGAAAAGTATCTGTATAATACATTATATAAGTGTCCTGCACTTTGTCCTAATTGCAATTTGAAGACACACCATGTAAAACCTTAATAAAAACTACCCAGAACACTGACAAAATAGGATTTTAACCCGTCCCCCATTCTCACTACACTTAACCATGAAATATAATGATTAGAATCCTTCAGAAATTCACAAGATGTTAGTTAAAATACACATTTTAGTCGTGTCCCCAGGTTTTCACTCAGTCCTGTTAACCTGACACATCCCCCCCTCTAAAAATTTGGGACATTCCACAAGTTACATGATCAACAGGAAGTAGCATCATTTGAGTCTCCTGAAGGCCATGGGAAGACCAAAAGTAAGTTCTCTCACTCTGCTTCTGCATTCGTTTTTATCATATTGTAAGTATGACCGAGAAGTCCTGTTACCTAAATTAATTTTTAAAGATAGTTTTGGTAAACCACTTGAAGGTGCTAAATGTTCTCATGCTATTAGCATTGATGCCACGTGGCTACATTTCATGCATTTGCTAATGCTATGCTGAAAACTCAGGCTAAATATGAACGGTAACAGGACTGATGTTTGAATGAAATAGCCATTTGAAATGTGTATCTGGTATATACATTGATTAATACTATTCTCTTGATTTTAAGTTTTACAGTTGGAATTACTGAAGGTGCTTTCTGTTTTACAACGTGAACACATTACTTACAGGGAGCCAACCCGACTAAGCGCTGCGGAGAAGCAGCGGCGCTCTCGCGTTCGACGCGATGCCGTGCCCAGAGAGGAGAGAGAGATACTTCAAAAAGGAACAGCAGAAATACTGGGAGGACATAGCATCAGGCAGGAAGTGGAGAGAGACTTACGACAGGATCAAGTCCAGGAAAGTAGCCCTAAAGCACTTCACCACACCTCCAGAGAGCCCCCGGCTTTCACCAGACAGAGCTGATAATCCAGAGCCAAGCACTTCCAGGTCAGGATGAGAGTTAGCTCTAGTGCCAAACTAGAGACTTTCTAAGAAAAGGCAAGTTTTTGTTCATTAATTTTTTTTGCAATTCTATATGAAATGCAATTGCATGTCGTGCTTGCAAGTGAATGTTGTGTTTTATATGCAGAAGAATAGTATTTTCAGGTTAATATTAGGTACTGGTCGTCAATGTGGAGATGATCAGCTTTTTGTATTTGTTGTCTGTCTTGCCTTTTGTAGAGGAAGATGGAGAACCCATACTGTGCAGAGGCAGGAGCCAGACACACATGCTGCAGGGGGAGGAGCGATACTCACACCTTCTCTCTCTTTCTCTCTCTCTCTCTCTCCACCGCCCACCCCACCCCGCACACACAAGCACGCACTCACATACATGCACACACACTCATGCAAAAGCACGCACACACACTCATGCAAAAGCACGCACACACACTCATGCGAAAGCACTCACACACACTCATGCAAAAGCACGCACACACACTCATGCGAAAGCACGCACACACACTCATGCAAATGCACGCACACACACTCATGCGAAAGCACTCACACACACTCATGCAAAAGCACGCACACACACTCATGCGAAAGCACGCACACACACTCATGCGAAAGCACTCACACATACTCATGCGAAAGCACGCACACACACTCATGCAAAAGCACGCACACACACTCATGCGAAAGCACTCACACACACTCATGCAAAAGCACGCACACACACTCATGCAAAAGCACGCACACACACTCATGCAAAAGCACGCACACACACTCATGCGAAAGCACTCACACACACTCATGCGAAAGCACGCACACACACTCATGCGAAAGCACGCACACACAATTGTTACTGCTTTTATGTTGCTATTTAGACTAAGATCATTTTTTTGCCAAATATAATGACCTCTGTTTTATCTTTGTTTAATTTAAGGAAATCCAGTTATTCTCACACACACCAGCACTCATTCCTGTTACTCAGCACTCATTCCTGTTACTCAGTGCTCATTCCTGTTACTCAGTGCTCATTCCTGTTACTCAGTGCTCATTCCTGTTACTCAGTGCTCATTCCTGTTACTCAGTGCTGTTACTCAGTGCTCATTCCTGTTACTCAGCGCTCATTCCTGTTACTCAGCGCTCATTCCTGTTACTCAGCGCACATTCCTGTTACTCAGTGCTTATTCCTGTTACTCAGTGCTCATTCCTGTTACTCAGTGCTCATTCCTATTACTCAGTGCTCATTCCTGTTACTCAGCGCTCATTCCTGTTACTCAGCGCTCATTCCTGTTACTCAGCGCTCATTCCTGTTACTCAGCACTCATTCCTGTTACTCAGCGCTCATTCCTGTTACTCAGCGCTCATTCCTGTTACTCAGCGCTCATTCCTGTTACTCAGCGCTCATTCCTGTTACTCAGTGCTCATTCCTGTTACTCAGCGCTCATTCCTGTTACTCAGTGCTCATTCCTGTTACTCAGTGCTCATTCCTGTTACTCAGTGCTCATTCCTGTTACTCAGCGCTCATTCCTGTTACTCAGCGCTCATTCCTGTTACTCAGCACTCATTCCTGTTACTCAGCGCTCATTCCTGTTACTCAGCGCTCATTCCTGTTACTCAGCGCTCATTCCTGTTACTCAGTGCTCATTCCTGTTACTCAGCGCTCATTCCTGTTACTCAGTGCTCATTCCTGTTACTCAGTGCTCATTCCTGTTACTCAGCGCTCATTCCTGTTACTCAGCGCTCATTCCTGTTACTCAGCGCTCATTCCTGTTACTCAGCGCTCATTCCTGTTACTCAGTGCTCATTCCTGTTACTCAGCGCTCATTCCTGTTACTCAGTGCTCATTCCTGTTACTCAGTGCTCATTCATGTTACTCAGTGCTCATTCCTGTTACTCAGTGCTCATTCCTGTTACTCAGCGCTCATTCCTGTTACTCAGCGTTCATTCCTGCTACTCAGCGCTCATTCCTGTTACTCAGCGCTCATTCCTGTGACCCAATGTTCATAGTTATTTAATTGTTTTTTATTTAAAAAATAAAGATAAACCACTTATTTTTCAATTATGTTTGGTCCATCATTTAAACAATTGTTTGATAAATCACATGATAGATTTTTGATCAAATTTAGGTTGGGGTCTCCCTTAAAAAAAATGGCTTTGTGTTTTAAAAAGAAATACATTTCACCTGCATATGTTGACGTTTTAGCTACAGATATATATTTTTTGAACATGTAACCAATTATTACCTTTAAAATAACCACTTTATTGAGGGAAAAATGAACTAGTTGGCATGACTTTTAATTGATATTTAAACAGTTGTAAGAGTTTTGGTAACAGGACTGAGAATAGTTAAACATGTGTGCTATTAGATACAGTGCTGAAAAAAAGATAAAGAATGAAGTTTAATTTTGAAAAGTTACAACATGGAAATGGCACCGATTCGGCGGAATGACCCACAGACACACAGAGTCTCTGTGTCCCAAATTGCATCCTATTCCCTATGTAGTGCACTACTTTTGACCAGGACCCATAGTAGTACCTTATATAGGGATTACAAACACACACACATTTTAAGGAGACGAATAGCCAGGTCTTCAGTCATTCTTTAATCCTCTAAATAATCCCGTGTTCGGAGGGCTAAACAACAACATAAGTAGTCTTCCGCACCTGGTAAACACTCAAATTAGAAGTCATTAAGAACTGCTTAGTTGCTGTAAGCCACTCAAGTTTATGGTAGCATTAGCGGCTAACGCGAGTAGATAGCATCAGGAGGATTATGAATAGTTGCAAATTAGAAGCAAAAAGTGCAGGTTAGTATTAGCTAGCGTCATAAATTGCATGAATTCCTAGCATTTAGACTGAAGGCATAGCATATATACTGTACGGTGGAATTTGTTTAAATGATTGTGTTTTGTGTAGTGCATTCACAATAGCCTCCTTCTAACAAAGAATCATGCTGACGTTCACTTGCATTGTGAGGGACTAGCATTGAGCTATAGCATCACTGCCAAATCAAAAGCACCTATTGAATACACATAGGCTAATTATCTAGTAATTATCTTATTGTTTTCTCATGATTTGGTTGGGTCTAATTGTGTTGCTGTCCTGGGGCTCTGTGGGGTCTTTCTCTCTCTTCCTCTTCCTCTCTCACTCTCACTTTCTCCCCCTTATCTCTCTCTCCTTGTCTCTCTCTCCCCCCTCTTGCCTCTGTCTCTCTCTCCCCCCTCTTGCCTCTGTCTCTCTCTCCCCCCTCTTGCCTCTGTCTCTCTCTCCCCTCTCTTGCCTCCGTCTCTCTCTCCCCCCTCTTGCCTCTGTCTCTCTCTCCCCCCTCTTGCCTCTGTCTCTCTCTCCCCCCTCTTGCCTCTCTCTCTCTCTCTCTCCCCCCTCCCCCCCCCCTCTCTCTCTCTCTCTCTTTCTCCCTTTCTCTACCTCTCCCCCCCCCACCCCTCTCTGTTTATCTGTCCTAGATGACAATGTATTGCATCAGGCAGAGACTGTCTGGAGGAAGAAAAAAACAAAACACCATGCACATCACTTCTATCCCAAAATTCACTGCAACAAATGTAACTTTTTTTGTGACCAACTTTTTATTTATACTGAACAAAAATATGGACGCAACATGCAACAATATCATTGCTTTTACTGAGTTACAGTTCATATGTGGAAATCAGTCAATTGAAATAAATAAATGAGGCCCTAATCTATGGATTTCACATGACTGGAAATACAGATCTGTTGGTCACAGATACCTTAAAAAAATGGGCCTCAGGATCTCATCACGGTATTTTTGTGCATTCAAATTGACATTGATAAAATGCAATTGTGTTTGTTGTCTGTAGTTTATACCAGCCCACACCATAATCCCACCGCCACCATGGGGCACTCTGTTCACAATGTTGACATCAGCAAACCGGCCAGTCTGCGGTTGTGAGGCCGGTTGGACATACTGCCAAATTCTCTAAAACGACATTGGAGGCATGTTATGTTAGAGAAATTAACATGAAATTCTCTGGCAACAGCTCTGGTTGACATTATTGCATTCAGTATGCCAATTGCACGCTCCCTCAACATTTAAGACATCTGTGGCATTGTGTTATGTGACAAAACTGCACATTTCAGAGTGGCCTTTTATTGTCCACAGCACAAGGTGCACCTGTGTAATGATCATGCTGTTTAATAATCTTCTTGATATGCCACACCTGTCAGGTGGATGGATTATCTTGGCAAAGGATAAATGCTCAGTAACAGGGATGTAAAACATATTTGTGCACACAATTGAGAGAAACAAGCTTTTTTGTGCGCATGGAACATTTCTGGGATCTTTTATTTCAGCTCATGAAACATCGGACCAACACCCTACATGATGCTTTTATATTTGGTTCAAGTGTAGTTTTGTCCTTTTTTTTCCAGAGGGAGTACAGAAACAATTCAATAAATGCACACAAAGATAACCCGAAACCATTTCCCCCTCAACAAATTTCAGATAATATTACAGTAATAATGTGGCAGGATATGTGTGATGGAAGATTAGTATTTTTATCATTATAATCTTTATGTGAAGTATGTGTGTGTATGTGTCTGTGACTGTGAAGGTTGGTTGACATACATGGAATGGAGTACTATAGTGCTGTAGTATGAAATCTAATCCAAATGTATTTCAGTATTATAATGCCTTATTAGTGGCTCCGCGTTACGCTAGATAAAAATATCCTTCTGCCTCTGGGTGCAGGGAAAGGGAGAGAGACTAACAGAGAGAGAGAGAGGGAGGTGGAAGAGAACGAGAGAGAAAGAGGTAGAAGTGGAGAGAGAAACGGAGAAGGATAAATGTGTTGGTAAAAGGAAGGGTGTGTGTGTGTGTCTCTCTCTCTCTCTCTCTCTCTTTCTCTCTCTCTCTCTCTCTCTCTCTCTCTCTGTGTGAGTGAGTGGGAGAGAGAGAAGAGTAAGCGTTTGCCCCACTTAATCATTTGTGAGTTTTCACTGCCGCGTGAGTGTGTGTGAATCATGTGTTTATGACGTCATTCTCAAGACATCCGGTTGTGAACCAAATGTCAAAAAATATATCTTTACTCCCGTCTTTCCTTCTATCGCTTCCTTTCCTCCTTTATTTTCTTCTCTCGCCCTCTGTCTCCACTATGAGTCAACACATAACAGCAACGTTTTCTTCTATCAACAGAGAATAAAATAACTGACAACTACTGCACTAATTAGGGACAGACAGAGCTAGATCCAGAGCCACCCAAGTGACAATGTGACACCGTAGACTACTACTGCTAATGAGAGCTAGATGGAGAGAGATGGAGATTGAGAGAGAGAGATTGAGAGAGCGAGAGAAGACAGACACACAGACACAGACATTTTGAGGACATCTTGCCCTTAAGCCTGCTCAGATAGACATGTTGATAGGTCTTTTATAATCAAGTAAACCAGACAAGTCTGGGGTTATGTCTGGTAGCTCCTAGGCTGCATACCAAATGGCACCCTATTCCCTTTATAGTGCACTACTTTTGACCAGAGCTCTAGTCAAAGGTAGTGCAATATGTAGGGAAAAGGGTGCCATTTGGGATGCCGCCTAATGGGGTGTGGGAGTGGGAGATGAACACACAGGAATCAAGGAGACAAGAGGAGAGATGCCGGAGGGTAAGAGAGATATACACTACCGTTCAAAAGTTTGGGGTCACTTAGAAATGTCCTTGTTTTTGAAAGAAAAGCATTTTTTTGGTCCATTAAAATAACATCAAATTGATCAGAAATACAGTGTAGACATTGTTAATGTTGTAAATGACTATTGTAGCTGGAAACGGCTGATTTTTTAATGGAATATCTACATAGGCGTACAGAGGCCCATTTACAGCAACCATCACTCCTGTGTTCCAATGGCACATTGTGTTAGCTACTCCAAGTTTATCATTTAAAAAGGCTAATTGGTCATTAGAAAACTTTTGTAATTATGTTAGCACAGCTGAAAACTGTTGCAATAAAACTGTCCTTCTTTAGATTAGTTGAGTATCTGGAGCATCAGCATTTGTGGGTTCGATTACAGGCTCCAAATGGCCAGAAACAAAGAACTTTCTTCTGAAACTCGTCAGTCTATTCTTGTTCTGAGAAATGAAGGCTATTCCATGCGAGAAATTGCCAAGAAACTGAAGATCTTGTACGACGCTGTGTACTACTCCCGTTACAGAAAAGCGCAAACTGGCCCTAACCAGAATAGAAAGAGGAGTGGGAGGCTCCGGTGCACAACTGAGCAAGAGGACAAGTACATTAGAGTGTCTCGTTTAAGAAACAGACTCCTCACAAGTCCTCAACTGGCAGCTTCTTAATCTTTCATTTTTATTGGCCAGTCTGATATGGCTTTTTCTTTGCAACTCTGCCTAGAAGGACAGCATCCCGGAGTCGCCTCTTCACTGTTGACGTCGAGACAGGTGTTTTGCTGGTATTATTTAATGAAGCTGCCAGTTGAGGACTTGTGAGGCATCTGTTCTCAAACTAGACACTCTAATGCACTTGTCCTCTTGCTCAGTTGTGCACCGGGGCCTCCCACTCCTCTTTCTATTCTGGTAAGAGACAGTTTGCACTGTTCTGTGAAGGGAGTGGTACACAGCGTTGTACGTGATCTTACATTTCTTGGCAATTTCTCGCATGGAATAGCCTTCATTTCTCAGAACAAGAATAGACTGATGAGTTTCATACCATTTCTGGCCATTTTGAGCCTGTAATCAAACCCACGGATGCTGATGCTCCAGATACTCAACTAATCTAAAGAAGGACAGTTTTATTGCTTCTTTAATCAGGACAACAGTTATCATCTGTGCTAACATAATTGCAAAAGGGTTTTCTAATGATCAATTAGCCTTTTAAAATGATAAACTTGGATTAGCTAAAACAGCGTGCCATTGGAACACAGGAGTGATGGTTGCTGATAATTGGCCTCTGTATGGCTATGTAGATATTACATAAAAAAATCAGCCGTTTCCAGCTACAAAAGTCATTTACAACATTAACAATGTCTACACTGTTTTTCTGATCAATTCTATGTTATTTTAATGGACAAAAAATGTGCTTTTCTTTCAAAAACAAGGACATTTCTAAGTGACCCCAAGCTTTTGAACAGAGAGAGAGAGAGAGATAGAGAGAGAGAGAGAGAGAGCAAGATACAATGGAGAACAGAGAAGCAGAGAATATTGGGTATTTAGCGTGTGGCCTAATGAAAGAGAGTAGTGAGCACTTGTCACATGCTATACATGTTTTTAATCAGCTCTCAAATGTCGAGAGACACTCATTTCCTGGAGCCACGTTGAGTTAAGGTTAAAAGGTCATCAAGTCAACAGAGTGGAGGTCAATGATCATCCAGCATCAACAGGAGTATTTCTTAGTATTCATCAGCATGTGCAGGTGTGCATGTGTAATTGTGTGTGTGGTGTGTGTTTCAGGATTGCGTAACTTGAGTGTATGAGTGAATGGATGTGAGCACAATGATTCAGCTTTGTCTGAATTTATAGGAGACTTAAATCCAATTCTTCCTCGCTTTACTGAGGGCTGGGTACACAGCCTAGTCTTAGACAGGACACACACACACACACACACACACACACACACACACACACACACACACACTAGTCTTAGGTAAGACTTGGATGACGTCAATCCTCCGACAAGTGTTAAAGGAGGTTCATTCTTTCATTCCTTTCATCACCTTCCCGCTCTTCCAACACCTCTTCTGTTTCCCTCTCCTCCCTCTCTTTCTCCCTCCACACCCTCTCAGTTCAATTCAAAGGGACTTTGTTGGCATTGGAAACAAACAGTGCATTCGGAAAGTATTCAGACTCGTTCAATTTTTCCACATTTTGTTTACCGTTACAGCCGTATCCTAAAATGATTTAAATTGTTCTTTTTTTCCCCGCCATCAATCTAAAACAACTCAAACAAAACAGAAACACACGACAGAAAAAGAAGGGACAGCTCATCAGAAATCAGCTGAATATAATTGAAGAATCCATTGACCCTAACCCCTTCTGGGAAAATTGGAAACCACTGAACAATCAACAGCACAAAGAGTTTTCTAAATCCAAAACGGAGATGTGTGGAACAAACAGAAAAAACATATACATGATCAAATACGAATCTTAGAATCAACTATTAAAGACTACCAGAACCCACTGGATTCTCCAATTAGATTGAATGAACTACAGCTGGTCCTGGGGCTCTGTTCACAAACACAAACACACCCCACCCAGCCCCAGGCCAGCAACGCAATTAGACCCAACCAAATTATGAGAAAACAAAAAAGATAATTACTTGACACATTGGAAACTATTAACAAAAAAAACAGAGCAAACTAGAATGCTATTTGGCCCTAAACAGAGAGTACACAGTGGCAGAATACCTTACCACTGTGACTGACCCAAACTTAAGGAAAGCTTTGAGTATGTACAGACTCAGTGAGCATAGCTTTGCTATTGAGAAAGGCCGCCATAGGCAGACAGGCTATGTGCACACTGCCCACAAAATGAGGTGGAAACTGAGCTGTACTTCCTAACCTCCTGCCAAATGTATGACCATATTAGAGACACATATTTCCCTCAGATTACACAGACCCACAAAGAATTCGAAAACAATCCCATATCAGCAGCAAGATTTGTGACCTGTTGCCACAAGAAAAGGGAAACCAGTGAAGAACAAACATCATTGTAAATACAACCCATATTTACGTTTATTTATTTTCCCTTTTGTACTTGAACTATTTGCACATAATATGACATTTGCAATGTCTTTATTATTTTGGAACTTTTGTGGGTGCAATGTTTACTTTCCCCCAACTATGCAAACCTGTATGTGGGACAATTTTAGGAAGCACTCCTTTACAAAACAGAGACACACACCCTACTTTCTAAAATCCTCCTATGGAAGAGATACATAGATTATGTCTTTGTGCTCTGGGAAGGAAGTCAGCAGGAACTAAATTAATTCCAAACTCTACTAAACGAGAGCTCTGAAAACCTCAAACTCACCATGCAAACTGATGAGAGAAAAATAAACTGCCTGGACTTATGGATGATCGAAGAGAGTGATGCATTACACACAGACTTATACACAAAGCCCACAGATCGCAATACCTTGCTATGTGTGGATATTATGCATCCCCTTCGCCTCGAGAATGGACTACCATACAGCCAGTTATGCAAGGTTAAACGAATCTGTGGCCTCCAGACAGATTTTGACAGCAATGCATTAAAAAAATTAGAGGCTACAAAACTCTTGATGCTGCAATGATGTAAATATCTAAAAAATCAAGAGAGGAATTACTTCAAACTCAACCAAAGAAAAACAACGCAACCGTCTTCTGCACTCAGACACTCTTGACACCCATTGGGTTCAATCCGGAAGAGACGTCTCAGTTGAATGCATTCAGATGTACAATTGACTAGGTATCCCTCATTTCCCTTTCCAAATGGGAACTACAAATGTGGCTCATGCGCAAAGTGCAGTAGCACTATAAAAACATCCTTCTTCAGACACCCACGTGCAGGTCAGGAAAAATCCCTGTTAGGGGTGTCATCTCATGCAAGACCAAGGGAGTAATCTATCTCATCACCTGTTCGTGTGGAAAAGCCTACGTAGGACAAACGAAAATACAATTAAAATAACGCATAGCTGAACACCGCAGCTCAATCAGGTGTAAGAACATTGACTCTCCAGTAGCAGCTCACTTTGTTGAAGCTAACCATCCCATCTCCTCCCTCAAATACACAGGCATTGAACATGTTGCTCTACCAAGGAGAGGAGGTAACATCGAGATCCTAATACTACAAATGGAGATCCGATCTAAAAACATTGACCCCAGGGAGGCTTTACTGGAGATCCGATCTAAAAACATTGACCCCGAGTGGTCTGAATATTGACTTTGATCTCAGGCCCTTTTTATGTACAATTCTCTCTTTCATGAACTATTTTTAAGTCTTATAAATGTATATATTCTTTCTACAGCTTATCGGCATACACCTAATATGTTCACACTATTGACGATGCGTATTATGCATTAGGGTTGAACCAAAAGATTACATGTAACAAATATGAAATGAAATAGGAAACAGTTAAATATGTGAAATTGAATTAAACAATAATGTATGTTGATGCTAATATTATGTACAATATTAAATTACGTTTCCACATGATAACAATAGCCTAATATATTTAATATGCCATAAACTATTTTTTTTTTAACAGTTTCACTCAATTCATTCTAATTAACTTAATGATTATGACACACCCCTCACTACTGTCATTGGTTGCACTAATTGCACTGTGTGTCTACATAACCTCTTTCGAGTATTCATGACGTTACCCCGAGGAAGGCACGGTGATGC
This sequence comes from Oncorhynchus clarkii lewisi, assembly GCF_045791955.1. Classification (NCBI taxonomy): domain Eukaryota; kingdom Metazoa; phylum Chordata; class Actinopteri; order Salmoniformes; family Salmonidae; genus Oncorhynchus; species Oncorhynchus clarkii. The sequence goes on from NC_092167.1 coordinate 29,871,706, forward strand.
CGAAACGTTGGTGATTTACCCAATAAATGACTGGGAGTTGATATATGGAGTGTGTGACTCTCTTTATTTGATGTCGTTTATAGTTTATTCGCCGTTAGTCAGCTCCTCCACACAAAATGATTGTTCTGGGTGTGTGCCAGCTCATGTTCTTTATTGTAATGTTTACTGTATTTGTAAACATTACAAACAATGTTCATATTGTTTATTTCACTTTTGTTTATCATCTACCTCACTTGCTTTGGCAATGTTAATAATGTTTCCCATGCCAATAAAGCCCTTAGATTGAATTGAGAGAAGGAGAGAGAGAAGGAGAGAGAGAGAGAGAGAGAGAGAGAGAGAGAAAGAGAAAGGAAGAAAGAGTGCTATAGCTTGGCTGACAACCTCTCACAGGGTGAAAATCAACAACATAACATTCACACTGCTGTCAACAGCCTAACACATAACCAATATTGCAGCCTCCTACACATTCAAATACACACACTGCAATATACAAACAGGTGCACAAATCCACTCACACGGTTAAGCACGAATGCTTAATGAAGAAAATGAAGAACACTTAGACTGGAAAAATGCTGTGTGTGTGTGTTGACCCTGTCCAGGTCGAATGGTTGTGCTAGCTCTTGCATCATATGAGGTACCGTTTGTAACATGCTACACTTTTGTCCAAAAGATGTATCCCATGCCAAAACATATTAAAGGGATACTTTAGGATTTTGTTATTGAAGCCCTTTATCTACTACCCCGGAGTCGGATGAACTCACGGATGCCATTTTTACGGATCTGCATCCAGTATGATGGAAGTTATTGTTACTTTTGCAAGCCAATGCTTGCAGTTACCATAGACTTTGAGTCACTGTGCTAACGCTACTTAGCAGTTGCGCTAATGCTAATTAGCAACTTCCTTCAAACTGCATGCAGAGACAAACATTTTATCCACAAGTTCATCTGACTCTGGAGAAGTAGATAAAGGGATTCATTGCCAAAATCCTGAAGTATCCCTTTACTTCTCTCCATTGGTTGGTTTAGCGTGAGAGTGTACAACATGGCCATTACTGTTACATTCACACCCCATAGGGCGCTGTATCTTCGCTAGACCAAGTGCCCCTTAATAGGCAAAATTGCCTCTGGTAATGTCCTCCAATCTTGCTCCAGGAATCCAGTTCACACACACACACAGGAAGATGAGGATTGGATGATTGACTGAGTTTAATTTTCTCTGAATCATATTGCTTCTTCCTCGTCCTCTTCACTGCTGCTGGTTCCGCTAATGGAAAATAGCAAAGTGTGCACAGGCAAGTACACACACACACACACACACACACACACACACACACACACACACACACACACACACACACACAAACACACACACACACACACACACACACACACACAAACACACAAACACACACTCATGTGAATCATGCTGTAAAGTGTAGAATCACACAGTGATGCTGCTTGGGAGTGAAGTCATTCTCTAATTGATTGTTTATCTCTGCAACATACTGCTTATATACACACAGACTGAAACGCTAAGTGTGGGTTTGAGCTATTACAATATAGATGTAGATGAACTAGAAGGGCATGGGAGGGGTGGTCAGTGGCTCAAATACAGCTATTATAGTATAAATATATACCACAAAGAAGGGAAGATAAGGTGAGGTCACCTATCTTTCCCCACATTGACATCATCAGATCTGAGTGACACTATCCCCTTTAAGCCAATGGGTAAGAGTGACTGCCATGACTTGAATGATAACTTCCTCCTCTCTAGGCTTGGGCAGTATCCAGATTGTCATATCGTCATACTGTACTTTTCCATTTCCCAGGATTTACGGTATTACCGGCATAGCACACAAGGGGGCGCTAAAACCTCAAGAAAAGCCCATTGGGCCTCTATTACCAGAACACAAACAAATTTTGCACAAACTAATAGCAAAATCACCGTTACCTAAATTCTAACCAGCGAAAATAAACAAACTAATTGCAAAGACAGGAAAATCCAGCCCATAAAGTTATACAAGCATAGCTAGTAGCTAACGAATGTCATTGTTGGTGAGCGTGGACATTGCCAAGCGAAAGTGAACGAGAGAAATTATGCAAATGAACAAAGATGTGATGCATGCTTTTCCGAAGGTGTGTACATGTGTACACAGAGCCGATGTGAGAAGAAGAAGAAAAATGCTAGTAGGAAGAGAGGGAAAAAATGGCAGCTGTACAGATAACTCATCCAGAACTCTGTGACTTCAGGCAGAAAGCAATTATAAGATATCTGATGGCAAACATTTAGTAGTGAATTGCATACAAGTGTAACTTCATCACCTTATGTACACCGCACAACAGAGACTTGCCGATAGATATAGAATGCTGTGGACTCACCAGCTTTCTCCCATTGTGCTACTTACAAACAAACATGTGACTGGCTCAACTGTTCTGGGGAACTACGGTAAGCTTCATAATGTATTCCTAACGTATTGCACAAGTTGACTGCAGGTAATAACTTAAAAAGTAGCGACAAATATTTTATTTTATTGAAAAACCTCAAAGAAATAGTTTCAACGGTATTGACGGTATTTTCCAAATACCCCGATATATGGTATACGGTGTATACCGCCCAAGCCTCCTGCTCTCCTCTCGTTTGGTCTCTCCCTCTCTTTTCCGAGGATGTCTGCAACTGTAGATGACTCAGACGCGCTCCTCCTTTCCCCTCCTTCCCTCCTCCCCCGCCTCTTCTGAAAAGATGCACTCCTTTCCCTCCCTCCTTCCCCTATCCCTCCTTTCTTCCCTCCTTCCCCTCTGAAAGAAAAGTAAAGCAGTGTAACACGCCTGGCTGTAGTGGCCGACAATCATTTTATTGCCAAACTGTCTTCATTAAGGTATAACGACAAACACTAGTCACTAGTTTATATAGTTTGAAAGGACACACACACACACACACACACACACACACACACACACACACACACACACACACACACACACACACACACACACACACACACACACACACACACACACACACACAGGTGTCTGCAATCCTGGCTTTGACTTCATTGGTTGATTTACAGACATAAATAGAAGATACAAAAAAGCATGAATGGATAACATACGATCATAGATACAATATGGCTATATAGGCCTACAAAATATTATTTGCAATGGGTAGCAAAAACACAACAATCACAAGAATGGCTTCAGATCAAACTCTACGTTGAGACCGAAGGGAGCAGGAGCCTTTCAATTGAAGATCCAGGCGGCCTCTTGTTTTAAGAATAAATTATTGTCAAGGAACCACACCCGCTTGCCCCTAACCATACAGACCTATAGGATCAGGTTACCCATTAGGAGCCGAGAATCAAAAGCGACCCTGGATTTGTTGGGTATAGAACATACAGGATGTCATTACATAACCACCAGTTGACACCTGAAACCTTGACGTCTGCTGAACTGGGATCAGGTCTTGCAGCAAATAGCCCATTATCCCTTGTTTCGCAACACGTTACGGCTGACTCAGAATCAATGGAAAACAGCCTGAAATAAAGACACAAACAGGTGCCTTCCCCCTCCCCACACACACTCATCTGGCCCAGCCCTCGTTCAGTAACCATTTGGGCATCTCGCAAAGTGCTTGAACCCTCACCATCACTCTTCAGCTTCCCCTTTTCTCCCCCTTTTTTCCTGCAGTGTCTTTCCCTCTCTTTTTTCCACTGTTTTCATCTCTACGGTACTTAAAGTAGGAGGCTTTTGTTATTCTCGTCAAAACAAACAGGAGATAATACAATGTCAAAGTCAAAGCTGCTGTCCTTTCCTGTCCTGTCCTCCCTCTGATTTATTTAATTAGCCAAATAAATCCCCAATACAAAATGTCGGCCATTTTCCTTCCATCCTGTCGCTGGGTTATTTTCAGACAGCAGAGCTGAGCAGGGTGACTATAATCAGGACTTTGGCCCACATTCAATGGGAAGTAAACTGTGTGTGTGTGTATGTCTCTCTCTCTCTGTGTGTATGTGTGTGTGCGTGTGCGTGCGAGTGTGTGTGCGTGTGTGTATTTCCAGTGTAACAGACAAACGGCAGCTGTTGATAAGCTGACAGGGACTGAGCTCGTGGTATATACACTAATCCTTCTGCACATGTGTTTTAGTAACCAATATTATTAACTGGCTTTACAGAATAAAAACACTTGCCCAAACACATGACATAACACACAGTCAACACAATGTAACATGTCTGAGAAAGTGCCTCAGATGTAGGATCTTAATTTGATCACTCATTTGGTGCTGCAAATGTTCCTGCAAAGAAAATGCAGTACCTATAGGATAAGGAGAGAGACGACACAACAGTGGTAGGCCTGATTACCAACAACGACGAGACAGCCTACAGGGAGGAGGTGAGGGCCCTGGCGGAGTGATGCCAGGAAAATAACCTCTCCCTCAACGTCAACAACACAAAAGAGCTGATCGTGGACTTCAGGAGACAGCTGAAGGAGCACGATCCCATCCACATCGACGGGGCCACAGTAGAGAAGGTGAAAAGCTGCAGGTTCCTCGGCGTACACATCACTGACAATCTGAAATGGTCCACCCACACAGACAGTGTTGTGAAGAAGGCGCAACAGCGCCTCTTCAACCTCAGGAGGCTGAACAAATTTGGCTTGGCCCTCACAAACGTTTACAGATGCACCATTGAGAGCATCCTGTCGGGCTGTATCACCGCCTGGCACGGCATCTGCACCATCAATGACCGCAGGGCTCTCCAGATGGTGGTGTGGTCTGCCCAACACATCACCGGGGGCACGCTGTCTGCCCTCCAGGACATCTACAACATCTGGTGTCACAGGAAGGCCAAGACGATCTTCAAGGACCGCACCCAGCCGAGCCATGGCCTGTTCACCCAGCTACCATCCAGAAGGTGAGGTCAGTAGAGGTGCATCAAAGCTGGGACCGAGAGACTGAAAAACAGCTTCTATCTCAAGGCCATCAGACCGTTAAACAGTCACCACTAGACGGCCCCCACCCAGTACCCTGCCCTGAACTTAAGTCACTGTTACAAGACAGCTACCACCCGGTTACTCTACCATGCAACTTACAGAGGCTGCTGCCTGTCATGGAACACTGGTCACTTTATATAATGTTTACATACTGTTTTACCCACTTCATGTGTATATACTGTGCTCTAGTCAAGTCCATGCTACTTAACTATTGCTGTACATATCCTATTCTTCAGATATACTACATATTCTATCCATATACTCTCCATATTGCCTGTAAATCCCATCACATAGTTATATATATATATATATATATATATGTATATTTCTTCAATCCATTCTATTACTTTTTAGATTTGTGTGTATTGTTGTGTATAGGGCTGTTGCGGTGACCATATTAACGTCACACCGGCGGTCACAAGTCATGAAGGCAGTTAAATTCCACGTGACCGTTTAGTCACGGTAATTACAGAGCTGCTGATGGTCATTAGTAGCCTACCAAACTTGCTAACTGCCTGGTACTCAGCAATCTATTGTCCCTCTAATCACTCTGGCATCAATGCAAATGTATTTGAAAATCTAATCAAACACTTCACAAGAGCCAATGAGCTCATGTTGCCCAACACTTCATTAGGCTATGCAACTGGGCGAGAAAACAGAGTGATGGCCTCTATATTTATTTCTCAACTTTCCTAATATTAGGCACATTGCTTATATTTACAACAGCTACCTGGCTGGCATGAAAATAAACCACAGGGAAAAGCGTCCTCCATTTGCTATTTAAGTGCATAGATGACATGTATGTTTTCCACTGCCCTGTTTCGATACAGGTGCATGATAAAGGTACATTCAAAATCAAAACAAATTTCACACATATATTAGTTAGTAAATGTAAAGGCAAGATTAAATCAAGAATCGTCTGATGGGTGGCAATATTAGCCTGTCACTTGTGAATTATATGTTACCACTTGTGAACGATGCCCAGCATAAGAAACAATGCCTTTTTTTGGCAACTTTTTCAAATCATATTCGCACACCTCATGTAGCGTAGCCCATAGGCCTATATGTTTTAATAAGATTTGCATCGCAACTAAACTGGCAAATAACTTCTTAAAATAAAGCACATTAATCCGCTTTACAAGGGGTGTTGAGCCTAACTGGCATATATAAGCAGCGCCTGAGTTTCAAGTTTGGGGAAGATCATTTTCACCATAAAAATGCACCTTTATAATAAAAGCATTACATGCATATTTGCATTTGCTGTCACTTTTGATAATGGTGTTTTCCTTTAATGGAACATTTGCTCTTATAACCTACTATACCATGTGCGCATTGCTGCGCTTATCATGTGAAGAAATAGCTTAATAGTTTATCAACATTTTAAGCTAAATGTTCTGATCTGTTGCATCAGCCACATTGCGTAAAAAATGTTTTGATGCTAGTGGTTAAATTAATTTGGGATCTATCGCATCCCACAATTGTCCCAGACTATGTTTGGAATATTTAATTTCTCGCACAGAATAGAATAGGTCGACCTTTGTACTACGGGGGATAGTAGCTTGACATAGACTAGTGCTTTTGCTGTTCAATAGGCCTACTCATCTTGTTGGCTGATGAACAGTTCTTACAATATCTTCAATATGTACCTCGGAATTGGATAAGGGTGCACGCAGCTGCGTCCCGATGTGTCTGTCTTCACTTGTAGCCTGTGTGACGACCCTCCCACTCTGTCTGCCGTATTCTGTCTTTGTTCTTGTTTCCTTATTAGGATGCTGGTGGGCGGAGTTGGGAGGGTCGTCAGCTTCATGGGAAACACCTGGGCCAGGTGTCTCCCAGGATAAATAGACCTCTTCCACATTCATGGAGGAGACTCTCTCCATGCAGACACCTTTATAGATTGTGTTGTGGTTCTTGGTGGCCTTTTTGTTTGTTTGCTTTGGCACCTTTCAACACCCTGCATTATCACATTCATGCATGCAAAACACTCACTTACACTACTGATTACTGATTACACACACCATTGTATATTTTCCTTAGTTGTTTTAGTTAATAAATATATATTCTGTTACTCCTTATCTCCACGTTGTCTCCCTTTGTTACGGGCTTTGAGCCGGTTCGTGACACCTGTGAGAAAGACCCAATCACATGAAGGAGCGCTCAGCACTCAGGGAGAAGGGCACAACGGCCCCTGGCCGCAAAAGGCATGGATTTTTTGGGGGATGCATTACGGCCACACAAAGGGGATGCCGCCATGAAATTCTAGGCATTATCAAGTGCTTGTCAAATTGTGAATGAGTGACTGATGTAGTGTGTACAGCCTGTGCAGAAAAACAAAACAAAGCAGAGCTCATGCCTTTTAAGCAATGTTTTCAAATCATCCTTAGAGTCGCATCATGCAGCCTTACAATGTATTACAAATCTAAACCTACAGCGCAACGTTTGTAGAACAACTAAAGTTACATTAATAGCTCTAGGAATATTTATTTGTCAACTTCTCAACACAGAATAGCCGCATGCGCGCACTCCCTCAAATCGTTTGGAGATTGTATTCTATTTCATTCAGCTTGGTTCAATTGTATTCTTCATACTATAAAATAATGCCGCGCAATTCTAAGCAAATCTTGCCTGCTAAATGAACTAGCGTAGCCCACAGCCATTTGGCACAGACAGATCAGGACCTAACATAAGGACAACTCAGAATGCTATTATTTTTCTTCATATCACGCATCTTTTGACCTGTCTTTAATAAATTATGGATTTATTGTGAAGGTGTAGGCTATATTACATGGATTTTATTCATCTTTTTTTAGATGTTCCAAAGGTCAGCAAAGGCTGTGTGGAAGCCAGGAGATGCTAAATGTGTTTATGTTAATTAACGGTCAATTACCATGAGACCGACAGTTATTGGCTTGTCAATCACCGGTCGATTAAATCTCGTGACCGCCACAGCCCTAGTTGTGTATTGTTAGATATTACTGCACGGTTGGAGCTAGGAACACAAGCGTTTCGCTACACCTGGAATAACATCTGCAAAATAGGTGTGTGCGACCAATAACATTTGGTTTGATTAGGTATCTTCATGTGGATTACATAAGCAACAGCACAGCACAAGGTCAAACCCATATGCATGCACACACTGACACACACACACACACACACACACACACACACACACACACACACACACACACACACACACACACACACACACACAGACGTGCGTATGGACACACATGCATGCACGAACGCATGCGAGCACACACGCACCAACCGAGCGTGTCTCTGCCTGTCTTTTTATTGTGTTATAGTGTATGTCAAAGCCGGGGGAATCAAGTTAACATTGTTATCTGGCACTGAGCTTCACAACCAGCCACAAAGTAATGGAAGTCTTTTTTCACCTTAGCTTTATAGAAGGGAAACTGATGAAATATGAAGCTTGTGTGTCTGTGCAAACCTTAACTGATGGAGAGTCCCTGCCTGGCCAAGACCCAAATGGCTGGATGGATGGCTAGATTCATGTCTTACTGAGCAAAAATAACGGCGAGTAAGACAAGGGATAGAAAGGATTGAAAACAAAATACTTTGGGATTTTGTGTGTGTGTGTGTGTGTGTGTGTGCTCTTTTGGGGAATACAAATCTCTTAACAGCACCCAGGTTTGGAGATATCCACAGTGCCATGGTAACATTCACCCACTTCCATCCATCCATCCATCCATCCATCCATCCATCCACCTCTCTTTCTTTCCATCTGACAGCACACACACTGGCTCCTTGGTTACATAGTGGTTGGCATGGGCAAACTCACGCTCTCTCTCGCTCTCTCTCACACTCGCTCTCTCTATCTCTCCCTCTCTCTCTGTGTCGCACTGTCTCACTCCCTCTCTCTACCCTGTCTATCCCACTTGATCATCTCAACAGCAGATGAAGAGGCAGAGCAACAGGCACAGACCAGACTCACTGCCTAGAGATGCAGACTTTATCTCTCTCTTTAAATTTAAATTCAATTATATTTGCTTCATTGGCATGACGTAACAATGTACATATTGCCAAAGCTTACTTTGGAGATTTACAATATAAACATAATTAAAATAAGAATCAATATTGTTAATGGGACAACAGTAACAACAATAATCAAGGGTCAAAATAACCATTAATTTAACAATGGCATAAAGGACATGTGCACGTTGTTCGGTCTGTCAGACACGGTCCCTCATTTTATGTCAGGCAGCAATGTCACGCGATGCCAACCCACAGCTCTCTGCATCCTCCCCCAACAGGATGGGAAATATATTCTCATCAGAGAGATCTTTGAAACCTTGAATAAGAGTTTGAAATCTGGGGAAGTGACACTCTAATGGTTTCATATTTTTGACATTTTGTCAGGAAATGCATCTCTGTCTCAGGTTCTGCTGTGGTGCAGTGGTTGCATAGCCTTTCCTCTACAGGGAGCCAGGTTTTTCCTGTGTTTACCCTTCTCAATGGTAAGGCTGTGCTCACTGTACCTTGTAAGGTTTTTCTAAGGTTTTGATTAGTAACCATGGTCAAATAATTTGCCACGGTGTACTGTCGATTTAGGGCCAGATAACACTGCATTTTGCTTTATGCTTGTGCTTGTGTTTCCCAATAAGTAATGTAGTTCTATTTTGACTGTCTTGTAATTTGGTTTATTCTGATTGATTGGATGTGTGTAGTAAGGTACAGAACAATTGACTGCTGGTACTGAATGACACACACAGGCCACCATACCCACCACAGATACGGGCAGGAGGAGAGGCAGAGAAAACCAACACACACACAGCTGGACTGATCAGACTGAAGGTACAGATGTAGGATCTTAATTTGAGCCAGTATTCTACAGCAGGACAATAATCCTGCAGCAACAGGAAATGTGAATTATTATGTGGATTATAATTAATGGAAAATGTTGTAGGGGTTGATACGTTTTTCATTATGGAAAATCAAGTCTGACATTTTAAAGTGGAAATTACAAACTTTAAAAGCCTTTCTAACCTTTGAATACACTACAAGTTTGTGTTTGCTGCTGTGCAGGAACATTCTCTGCAACAAAAGAGTGATCAAATGAAGATCTTACATCTGTATGAGGAATCTACCAAAAATGTAGTGGGTAGAAGGAGAAATTAATAGGGAGGACAGACAGACAAACATGATAGAGATAGACAGAGATGGTGAGCGAGAGAGAGAGAGAGGGAGACAGGCAGACAGAAAGAGAGGCAGACAAACAGAGAGACAGGCAGACGGACATGCTAGCATCTACAGTAAAGAGTGAGACAGAAAGAGAAAGAGAAAAACAAAGATGAAGAGTTAGAGGTGCCTCTTTCTGTGGCACACAACGATATCACTACACACACACACACACACACACACACACACACACACACAATACCTCCATCTGTGCACTCAATCATCCTTCTCCAAACACAGCAGTCCAATCGAATCAAGTCATATCAAATCAAATCACGGCTATTGAGACTTTTCATCTGGAAGCAGAGAGTGGATTACATATAGGAGGGAGGATTGGGGGGGGGGGGGCTGCTGGATGTGTGTGTGTGTGTGTGTGTGTGTGTGTGAGCGCGCAAGCGATTCCAGGAAGATTCCATAATCCATAACAATCCAGGAATAGTGTAGCCTACATATGGGCTGTGTCCCAAATGGCACCCTATTTCCTATACTGTATAGTCCACTACTTTTTACCAGGGCGCTGACTGCATGGAAGCGCTGCAGCATAGCAACTGTTGGGATGGGTTAATCAGGTTTTTGTGCCGACCCAGCTTAGAGCTGGGTGAGGCTTAAGCCCTCCTCTCAACCACACCACTGGGCTGCCAGACAGTGGATGGTTGACCTTGTGAAAGACACAGCGAGAGAGAGGGGGGGGGCGGGGGGGGGATTTGTGTGTGTGTGTGTGCATTCGTGTGTGTGTGTGTGTGCATTCGTGTGTGTGTGTGTGTGTGTGTGTGTGTGTGTGTGTGTGTGTGTGTGTGTGTGTGTGTGTGTGTGTGTGTGTGTGTGTGTGTGTGTGTGTGAGTGTGTGTGTGTGTGTGTGTGTGTGTGTGTGTGCATTCGTGACATAATGTTCCAGAACCATGGTTTGAAAGATTTTTGGGAGGCGTTCCAATTCCAAACTCCCAAAGTTACCTACAGGGTTCAACTTCAACACAACACACCACCGACAGCTCAATGATGCAACACAGCGCCCACCATTGAAGGCATAGTTTCCTCTACATCTGGAACTGAGTGAGAAGAACGTGTAAATATTCTGGAGATTTTCACAAGCACATCCCGACTCCCTTACTGTCATTTCCAAAATACGTGCTGAGACTGCAGACCTCAACACAGAAACACTGCTTAAATGACATGTCTTACAGTGCCTTGCGAAAGTATTCGGCCCCCTTGAACTTTGCGACCTTTTGCCACATTTCAGGCTTCAAACATAAAGATATAAAACTGTATTTTTTTGTGAAGAATCAACAACAAGTGGGACACAATCATGAAGTGGAACGACATTTATTGGATATTTCAAACTTTTTTAACAAATCAAAAACTGAAAAATTGGGCGTGCAAAATTATTCAGCCCCCTTAAGTTAATACTTTGTAGCGCCACCTTTTGCTGCGATTACAGCTGTAAGTTGCTTGGGGTATGTCTCTATCAGTTTTGCACATCGAGAGACTGAAATCTTTTCCCATTCCTCCTTGCAAAACAGCTCGAGCTCAGTGAGGTTGGATGGAGAGCATTTGTGAACAGCAGTTTTCAGTTCTTTCCACAGATTCTCGATTGGATTCAGGTCTGGACTTTGACTTGGCCATTCTAACACCTGGATATGTTTATTTTTTAACCATTCCATTGTAGATTTTGCTTTATGTTTTGGATCATTGTCTTGTTGGAAGACAAATCTCCTTCCCAGTCTCAGGTCTTTTGCAGACTCCATCAGGTTTTCTTCCAGAATGGTCCTGTATTTGGCTCCATCCATCTTCCCATCAATTTTAACCATCTTCCCTGTCCCTGCTGAAGAAAAGCAGGCCCAAACCATGATGCTGCCACCACCATGTTTGACAGTGGGGATGGTGTGTTCAGGGTGATGAGCTGTGTTGCTTTTACGCCAAACATAACGTTTTGCATTGTTGCCAAAAAGTTCAATTTTGGTTTCATCTGACCAGAGCACCTTCTTCCACATGTTTGGTGTGTCTCCCAGGTGGCTTGTGGCAAACTTTAAACAACACTTTTTATGGATATCTTTAAGAAATGGCTTTCTTCTTGCCACTCTTCCATAAAGGCCAGATTTGTGCAATATACGACTGATTGTTGTCCTATGGACAACCTCAGCTGTAGATCTCTGCAGTTCATCCAGTGTGATCATGGGCCTCTTGGCTGCATCTCTGATCAGTCTTCTCCTTGTATGAGCTGAAAGTTTAGAGGGACGGCCAGGTCTTGGTAGATTTGCAGTGGTCTGATACTCCTTCCATTTCAATATTATCGCTTGCACAGTGCTCCTTGGGATGTTTAAAGCTTGGGAAATCTTTTTGTATCCAAATCCGGCTTCAAACTTCTTCACAACAGTATCTCGGACCTGCCTGGTGTGTTCCTTGTTCTTCATGATGCTCTCTGCGCTTTTAACGGACCTCTGAGACTATCACAGTGCAGGTGCATTTATACGGAGACTTGATTACACACAGGTGGATTGTATTTATCATCATTAGTCATTTAGGTCAACATTGGATCATTCAGAGATCCTCACTGAACTTCTGGAGAGAGTTTGCTGCACTGAAAGTAAAGGGGCTGAATAATTTTGCACGCCCAATTTTTCAGTTTTTGATTTGTTAAAAAAGTTTGAAATATCCAATAAATGTCATTCCACTTCATGATTGTGTCCCACTTGTTGTTGATTCTTCACAAAAAAATACAGTTTTATATCTTTATGTTTGAAGCCTGAAATGTGGCAAAAGGTCGCAAAGTTCAAGGGGGCCGAATACTTTCGCAAGGCACTGTACATCGTAACATGACAAAGCATTTCATGTGATAGTTCCCTTTGCTTCAGGTACAGAGCGAGACATTCCTGGTTCCACAATTGACTCAGTCGGAAAATGCTCAACGGTCACAGTAAAGAAAGTTCTGCTCTGATAAGGGAGTCAAGAGAACAGCGGAGTGTGTGTCTTGGACGTGGGCGGTAGAGGACATTGAGACAGCTTGCTTTTTGGTTTAATGACCCCCCCCCCCCCTCTCTCTCTGTCATTCTCTCTCTGCCGGGCCGGAATGGCTCTCCCATTTGATATATCGATTTTATATTTTTTTGCTCGGTGGACAAAACTGTTCAGCACAGCAGAAATGTGCTTCCCCCTTGGCTACGTCCTGTCTGTGTCTGTGGGAATGTATGCGGTCGAGTGTTTCGCCAGTCTCTGAGTCAACACAAAGGGGTTTTCGGGAAGACAAACTATTTCAAAACCTCCAGCACAAAAACGAACGGGTCCTTTTTTAAATAGCACAAAGCAGAGTAGCTTTCTTAGTGTGACAGTTGTAGTCGTTGTATCTTCCTACATAATGACTTGAAACAATGTAAATATAGTCTGATGCTGAATCGGTGTTTTTAGCCAACTCCTCTGACTATTGTTGGACTAGTACACACTCCGTTTGTACAACAGATGTACAACGCGTTTAATACATCGACTGACATACAACCAATATTTTCTTATGGGTTTGGTTGTTTAAAAAAGTTTACACAACCATTGTGTGTGCACTGCACACAGATCAAGAGACTTGTGGAAGTGGTCCTTGGTATATTTGGAATGTAACTTGTGAGAGAAAAGGCAGTGACAGGAAATGCATGCAGTGGCAGCTGTCACCCTGTGCCTAACACAGTTTACACTGTTTAAAAGGCTAAACTGATTTTAGATCCGATCCTCCTCTGAGACGCTTGATACAGCTCCAGCTCTGTAGCCCAGTAGTGCAAGGGTTATTGTACACCAAATCACTGACAAAAAGGACAAGGAAATAGACTAAAAACAATATTTTGATGACAATATATTAGTAATGCATTAGTAATTAACCAACAATAATGGCAATATTAATTATTACCATTATTATTATGATTTCATTATAGTACTGTCACTAATAACACCATTGTTGTCTCAATCATCAACCTGATTCATTACAGTATAGCCTAACAGTCGTTTTCAACAAGCAGTCTATATGGTCGTTCGCTTTCCCTCAATTGCTCACTCGTGCACACATTCGTGCATGGTGATGCTGGGCTCGGCGCAGCGGTCGGGATTAAGGATGATATGTGCTCAACATTTTCCTCATGTCCATTATTCATAGTCATGATGAGGCACGACATAACACCGACACATTAGCTAGGTCACAGGTTGTTTAACAGCATCGATTATTAAGCTATTGTTGAACCACTCTCCGATATTGAACGCCACAGAACATTCCAGATAAAGTGGTTAGGGATGTCAATGTAAAAAAAAAACAACGAATGGGATTAGGCTACACAGCAACATTGAGAAAGCAGAAGTGACAGTTTACACAATATCATCATAACGATGAATCAATACATCGAGTAAATGAAATGGTCCTTGAAGGATAATTAATTCGCCTATAATGCAAATTCTTGGGTTAAGCAGTTCATTCAAGTCGGGTTCCCTTCCTGAGCAACGTCCCATCATTCATTGCCGGCATCGTTCACTTGTTGGGAAGTGGGTTATCATCCAAGACAAAAGACAACCCAACAACCAAACGAAAGTCATATCAAGTGTTTTGAAACACAAAACTATACATGTTATGGAAGTAGGGTTTATGGTTCATCATGTAACGGAATTCTCTGATGATGGTGCCAAAATAATGATAAATCAAGTAGTAGCATACAACCATTATTATATCATTGAATAATGACAAATTCAAAAAGCAAAAACACACTCGCATACAATGACACGCCAACATTATAACCTCCCATACAAATAGTGAGTGAAGCCAGGATATTAAAAACATGTGTTGGCTTACCCCGGGCTTTGTGTAGGCTATGAGTCCGCGAAGAGAGATGCCCTGTTCTGTGGGTGAGATAGTGTTCACTTCTCTACCAGTTATCAAAATGTGATTTGTATTCGATTGACGCACAATCTCGCTGCAAAATCGGCTTCTTCAGTCAGCTCCTCTATCCAGAATGTAGGTTAGTTGGTTTAGGATGTTGTCAGCTCTGGGACGCCGTCTAGTGATGGATTTTATTTTATAAACATATAAAAGCGATTACAAAAGCAATTGTTATGGCGAAATTCTATTGGCTAGTGTGGATAAGTGCTTTGTTTTTGTTCCAGGCAAGTTCTATCCGTCCGTCCGGTTGTCTGGATACACAGTTTTGCCGGTTCGTTGATGGAAACGCCTTTTCTTTTCTTTACTCTCTCTCTCTCTCTCTCTCTCTCTCTCTCTCTCTCTCGGTTGTCGTTCCCGGTCACACGCGCTGTCTGATACCGTTGTTTCGCAGACACTCGCGCACACACATTTTTCCAAGATGATGTCACCGCGCTATCCGGTTTGCAAATCCCACCTCCTTTTCCATCCCTCCGGATCCCGCTGCTCTCCATCACTGCCACACCCCCCGACACGTTATTGTCCTCCAACTCCTTTTCTCTTGTTTCCTCCGATGTAACATCCAGTGTGGCATCGGAATCGCGAGCATCACAATCATTGGCATCTCTCTAGCCAGGAGCGCGAGGTAGATGACATTGAATTCTCTAAACTGAGGGAATAGGTTTCCTTGTCACAGTAAAAACAAGCCCAATTTTTATATAATTTCCTCTCCACTCTGATGCAGTTGTGTATTCAACGATGGGCCTACTATATTTGGTTAGCCTACTATATTAAATTGGCATGTTGTGGTTGGATGGTAGTGGGTCGGAGAATTAGAAGAGAGATAGAGAGAAAAGAGAGACGGAGAGAAGGGATAGCAAATGTTATTATTATTATTTTATTTAAAATAAGTGTAACTTTAAACCCAGACATGCCACACTCACAGCCGTGTTTATGGGTTAGATGTGTTCCCTATATAGTGCACTACACTTTAAACCAGAAGCCCTGATAAAAAATAGTGGGGGGGGGGGGCATATATATATGAATTATAAACTGGATAGTTCTATCCCTGAATGCTGATTGGCTGACAGCCATGGTATATTGTATAACACGGGTATGACAAAACATTTATTTTTACTGCTCTAATTACATTGGTAACCAGTTTATAATAGCAATGAGGCACCTTATTGTTCTTAGGCGTCACGCCTAAGAACAGCCTTTAGCCGTGGTATATTGGCCATATACTGTATCACACACCCTCGTGCCTTGTTGCTTATTTTTATATTTTTTATCTGGTCGGATAAACACTCCAAACAGCCTATCCGACTGCTCGGAGGTGTCTGCATGGTCCTAAAGCACACTTTTGCGTTTAAAAAAAATCACATTCCAATGATAAAACTGGTGGGGACAAAAATGCAATTTCAGACTGTGGGGGGACAAAGTGGAAACAGAAGTGACAGTGTACACAATATCATCACAACGATTGATCAATAAATCAGGTAAATGAAATGGTCCTTGAAGGATAATTAATTAGCCTATAATGCAACGTCATGGGTTAAGCAGTTCATTCAAGCCAGGTTCTCTCAGAAGTTTACATACACTAAGTTGACTTAGGTCAGTTTGGATCACCATTTTATTTTAAGAATGTGAAATGTCAGAATAATAGTAGAGATAATTCTTTATTTCAGATTTGCTTTCTTTCTTCATATTCTCAGTGGGTCAGAAGTTTACATACACTCAATTAGTATTTGGAAGCATTGCCTTTATATTATTTAACCTGGGTCAAACGTTTCGAATAGACTTCCACAAGCTTCCCACAATAAGTTGGGTGAATTTTGTCCCATTCCTCCTGACAGAGCTGGTGTAACTGAGTCAGGTTGTAGGCCTCCTTGCTCTCACACGCTTTTTCAGTTCTGCCCACACATTTTCTATAGGATTGAGGTCAGGGCTTTGTGATGGCCACTCCAATACCTTGACTTTGTTGTCCTTAAGCCATTTTGCCACAACTTTGGAAGTATGCTTGGGGACATTGTCCATTTGGAAGACCCATTTGCGACCAAGCTTTAACTTCCTGACTGATGTCTTGAGATGTTGCTTTAATATATCCACCTAATTTTCGTTCCTCATGATAGCATCTATTTTGTGAAGTGCACCAGTCCCTCCTGCAGCAAAGCACTCCCACAACATGATGCTGCCACCCCCGTGCTTCACGGTTGGGATGGTGTTCTTCGGCTTGCAAGTCTCCCCCTTTTTCCTCCAAACATAACAATGGTCATTATGGCCGAACAGTTCTATTTTTGTTTCATCAGACCATAGGACATTTCTCCAAAAAGTACGATCTTTGTCCCCATGTGCAGTTGCAAACCATAGTCTGGCTTTTTTTATGGTGGTTTTGGAGCAGTGGCTTCTTCCTTTCTGAGCGGCCTTTCAGGTTATGTCATATAGGACTCATTTTACTGTGGATATAGATAATTTTGTACCTGTTTCCTCCAGAATCTTCACAAGGTCATTTGCTATTGTTCTGGGATTGATTTGTACTTTTCACACCAAAGTACATTCATCTCTAGGAGACAGAACGCGTCTACTTCCTGAGCGGTATGACGGCTGCGTGGTTACATGGTGTTTATACTTGCGTACTATTATTTGTTACAGATGAACGTGGTACCTTCGGGCGTTTGGAAATTGCTCCCAAGGATGAACCAGACTTGTGGAGGTCTACAATTGTTTTTCTGAAGTCTTGGCTGATTTCTTAAAATTTTTCCCATGATGTCAAGCAAAGTTTTCTTGAGTAAGGCAGCTCCAAAATGCAGGTAGTTCAGCTTAGCTCAGTGCCTTCTGTGGTGGTAGGGCGAGCCAGCAGAAAATATGAGCATTGTGCTGTGATTGGCTCAGTGTTCTGTCAATCATGGGGACAGTATGTCATTGCCAAGTTGAAGTCCTTAGTACGGGTAGACATCCAAAATTTCAGCACTTTGGGGCCTGCCGTAGAGTTATATTACAAGTGCCCTTCCAAGACGGCTCAATTTCATTGACCACAGATAAAATTACATCAAATCACATTATATGTACAGTAGCTTTGATTGGACTGATCATGTCAACATCTTACTTTCAAAGTCTTAGCCAGCAGTCATCATCATGAATTAAGTCGACAACCTACTGGCAAATCCTTTTTAATCCTTTTTATATGAAGAGAAATAATGAAGAAAAATTATAGATAAAACGTATCGGTGCTCATCGGTCATTGGACATAAAGATTACACAACAAGTTGGAAATCTCAAATTCAACAATGAGTCATTTGGAAGGAATCAGTTTCTAACTGCAAGCATTGCAAAGCAACCACTAACGTTAGCCTGATATTCAATGTAGTGGCCGTGTTTATTTTCTCGAGTTCCCACCATAAATCCAGAGAATGACAGACTTTGATGGCAAAATTTGCCCACAAAAGACCGCTGCGCCACCTTCACAAGGTGAGTCCAAAAATGTATTGTATTGTATTGATGTAATATGCAAGGGAGATTTGTATACTGTAGCTAAGAAAGTAATTTTAGGTCTCCCGGGTGGCGCAGCGGTCCTTTGTGGGCACCAGAGACTCTCGCCCAGGCTCTGTCGCAACCGGCCGCGACCGGGAGGTCCGTGGGGCGACGCACAATTGGCCTAGCGTCGTCCGGGTTAGGGAGGGCTTGGCCGGTAGGGATATCCTTGTCTCATTGCGCACCAGTGACTGCTGTGGTGGGCCGGGCGAAGTGCACGCTAGCCAAGGTTGCCAGGTGCACGGTGTTTCCTCTGACACATTGGTGCGGCTGGCTTCCGGGTTGCATGCGCGCTATGTTAAGAAGCAGTGCGGCTTGGTTGGGTTGTGAATCGGAGGACGCATGACGCATGACTTTCGACCTTCGTCTCTCCCGAGCCCGTACCGAAGTTGTAGCGATGAGACAAGATCGTAGCTACTAACAATTGGATACCACGAAATTGGGGAGAAAAAGGGGGTAAAATAGAAAAATAAAGTAATACGTGTATGTTGTGTAGTCAGCTGCTAGTAGCCCATGTGTCTCACCCTAATAATTTGGTCTATTTTCACCAACGCGGTATTGTGAACACATCATTCGTGGCCCAGTGTGTGCTTGTTTGCCAACTTTTTTTTACAGCTTTGACAGTGCTACTGGTAGTAATGGTAGTGCTTGGCTTGCATGTGCAAATTCAGCACAGACAACATTCTATAATAGAATTGTGTTACTTGACGTTTCAAATTAAAAGCTTATTTAACACGTCAAATAGTGTTATATGATGTGTATCTTTTTTAACACGCAAAGACCCAAACGGCGTTCAATGTGCCTCACCCTAATCATTTGGTCTATTTTCACCTCTTAATTTTGCCTACTGTTCTAACTTGGTGGTGCACATGTGGCCTATAACCAGTTTTAGAGAAATGCAATCATCGAATATTGTAAGAGCTTTCATTGTCTGCTTATATGCCCCCTTTATTTATCCTACGGTTCTGACTTGTTGTACAGGGAGTACACTGTGAGAACGGCCCATGTTCTGAATTCTGTCACTGTACATATCAAAAGTGCTGAACAAATAGGTATATTGACTATGTCCGTTGTCGCTCACTCATTAATGTCTTAATCGAAATTACGGATTGCTGGGCGCTGTACTGCAGCGCCAGCTGTGCCATCAGAGTCCTGGGTTCGCGCCCAGGCTCTGTCGTAACCGGCCGCGACCGGGAGGTCCGTGGGGCGACGCACAATTGGCCTAGCGTAGCCCGGGTTAGGGAGGGCTTGGTCGGTAGGGGTGTCCTTGTCTCATCGCGCACCAGCGACTCCTGTGGCGGGCTGGGCGCAGTGTACGCTAGCCAAGGTGGCCAGGTGCACGGTGTTTCCTCCGGCGCATTGGTGCGGCTGGCTTCCGGGTTGGATGTGCGCTGTGTTAAAGAAGCAGCGGCTTGGTTGGTTGTGTATCGGAGGACGCATGACTTTCAACCTTCGTCTCTCCCGAGCCCGTACGGGAGTTGTAGCGATGAGACAAGATAGTAGCTACTACAACAATTGGATACTACGAAATTGGGGAGAAAAAGGGGTAAAATTCAAAAATAAAAAAATAAAAATAAAAAAAGAAATTACGGATTGCCTCTTATCCGCTTGTCGTCCCCTTATGCCATAGTTTGTACATTTCAATTGTCAGTAGAAACCACATTTGTTTAAGCAGGTCAGCTATATCAGCTATGTTTTTTTTAACGGCAGTAAATGAGGCTGAATGGACTGTGTCACTGCCAGAAAAGGCTCCACTGAAAGCCAGGTGTAGCAGTGGTAAGGTGTTGGGACTCTGCTGTTGGCCCCAACAGTTTGTGGGCACTGTTTGTCACCGTTATAGTGCAATTGATGTGTTGTTTAGTGTTGGGTTGTGCAGTGGCTTTGCTGGCATGCATCCCACTTTTTTTTTTTCCTCCTTCAAGATTTACAGTGCCTTGCGAAAGTATTCGGCCCCTTTGAACTTTGCGACCTTTTGCCACATTTCAGGCTTCAAACATGAAGATATAAAACTGTATTTTTTTGTGAAGAATCAACAACAAGTGGGACACAATCATGAAGTGGAACGACATTTATTGGATATTTCAAACTTTTTTAACAAATCAAAAACTGAAAAATTGGGCGTGCAAAATTATTCAGCCCCTTTACTTTCAGTGCAGCAAACTCTCTCCAGAAGTTCAGTGAGGATCTCTGAATGATCCAATGTTGACCTAAATGACTAATGATGATAAATACAATCCACCTGTGTGTAATCAAGTCTCCGTATAAATGCACCTGCACTGTGATAGTCTCAGAGGTCCGTTAAAAGCGCAGAGAGCATCATGAAGAACAAGGAACACACCAGGCAGGTCCGAGATACTGTTGTGAAGAAGTTTAAAGCCGGATTTGGATACAAAAAGATTTCCCAAGCTTTAAACATCCCAAGGAGCACTGTGCAAGCGATAATATTGAAATGGAAGGAGTATCAGACCACTGCAAATCTACCAAGACCTGGCCGTCCCTCTAAACTTTCAGCTCATACAAGGAGAAGACTGATCAGAGATGCAGCCAAGAGGCCCATGATCACTCTGGATGAACTGCAGAGATCTACAGCTGAGGTTGTCCATAGGACAACAATCAGTCGTATATTGCACAAATCTGGCCTTTATGGAAGATTGGCAAGAAGAAAACCATTTCTTAAAGATATCCATAAAAAGTGTTGTTTAAAGTTTGCCACAAGCCACCTGGGAGACACACCAAACATGTGGAAGAAGGTGCTCTGGTCAGATGAAACCAAAATGGAACTTTTTGGCAACAATGCAAAACGTTATGTTTGGCGTAAAAGCAACACAGCTGAACACACCATCCCCACTGTCAAACATGGGGGTGGCAGCATCATGGTTTGGGCCTGCTTTTCTTCAGCAGAGACAGGGAAGATGGTTAAAATTGATGGGAAGATGGATGGAGCCAAATACAGGACCATTCTGGAAGAAAACCTGATGGAGTCTGCAAAAGACCTGAGACTGGGACGGAGATTTGTCTTCCAACAAGACAATGATCCAAAACATAAAGCAAAATCTACAATGGAATGGTTAAAAAATAAACATATCCAGGTGTTAGAATGGCCAAGTCAAAGTCCAGACCTGAATCCAATCGAGAATCTGTGGAAAGAACTGAAAACTGCTGTTCACAAATGCTCTCCATCCAACCTCACTGAGCTCGAGCTGTTTTGCAAGGAGGAATGGGAAAAGATTTCAGTCTCTCGATGTGCAAAACTGATAGAGACATACCCCAAGCGACTTACAGCTGTAATCGCAGCAAAAGGTGACGCTACAAAGTATTAACTTAAGGGGGCTGAATAATTTTGCACGCCCAATTCTTCAGTTTTTGATTTGTTAAAAAAGTTTGAAATATCCAATAAATGTCGTTCCACTTCATGATTGTGTCCCACTTGTTGTTGATTCTTCACAAAAAAATACAGTTTTATATCTTTATGTTTGAAGCCTGAAATGTGGCAAAAGGTCGCAAAGTTCAAGGGGGGCGAATACTTTCGCAAGGCACTGTACATGCTAAAATCGCCACTGGCAATAAGTACAAATGTTTTATCCTAAAGATATATCTCAAGTTGAGGGAATAATAGTCCCGTTGTGGGTGTGTATTCTGCAATACCATACATGATGAGGAGAGGACACTTTTGTGTTTGTGTGTGTGTGTGTGTGTGTGTGTGTGTTGTTGCTAGTGTTGTTGCTCTAGGTCAGGGATTTCCGAGATGGCTAGCTATCACTAGCTAACAGGAAGAAATAGAACCTACAACACATACATGCCTCCTAGCCTCCCATGCAGAGGGTACTTTCTGTCCCTAACACTAAAACTGAAACAAAAATAATATAAAAACGAAACAGATTTTTTTTCATCAAACTTAAACTGAATCAAAACTAGTAAATCAAGTCAGAAAACAAACTGAGACCAAACTGAATTTCACATAAGAATCCTAAAATTAATAGAAATAAAAACTAATATAATAACAAAACCATTATAACCTTGGTGTGTGTGTTTGTCTGTGTGTTTGTATTTTTATGTATTTGTTTTGCATAGTGCGATGGGTGTCCGTGTGTGTATGTGTGTATGTGTGTGTGTGTCCGTGTGTGTCAGTGTGTGTGTGTTTGTATGTGTGTGTGTGTGTTTGAATGTGTGTGTGTGTGTGTGTGTGTGTTTGTGTGTGTGTGTGTTTGTGTGTTTGTGTGTTTGTGTGTGTGTGTGTGTGTGTGTGTGTGTGTGTGTGTGTGTGTGTGTGTGTGTGTGTGTGTGTGTGTGTGTGTGTGTGTGTGTGTGTGTGTGTGTGTGTTTGTGTGTGTGTGTTTGTGTGTGTGTGTGTGTGTGTGTGTGTGTGTGTGTGTTTGTGTGTGTGTGTGTGTGTGTGTGTGTGTCTGTGTGTGTGTGTGTGTGTGTGTAGTTGTTCGCCCCCAGGATAGAGTCTAATCGGGAAGTTCTCGTTTCCCATCACAAGATCAGCTTGTTTAGGAAAAATAACAAAAAATGCTCTCAGAGACAAACACAGACAGACAGACAGACAGACAGACAGACAGACAGACAGACAGACAGAGGACCTCTTCAAAGCAACCCTCCCTGAGGGGCCATGCTCATCAAGTCTGGCTGAGAAAGAAAGAAAATAAAAATATATAAATATATTTGATACAAAGAAAAAAAATGTAAGAGAGATAGCGGAGAGGAAGATTAAATGGTTTTAGGGTAAACTAGATTATGAATCATATGTACAGATTGCTGTTGTAGATACAAAAGTATTTTTGTTGTTGTGGATGCTGAAAGCTACTGTACAATATAGCCTAAACAAATTTCTTCTAGTCATCTGATGGCCAGAGAACGATAGAGAGAGAGAGAGAGAGGGACTGTGTGTCTGAGTGTGTGCTTCTGTGCGTGTTCTATCCCTGGGCACTGGCTGTGATGTCGCTGAAAGGAACGCTTGTTGTTAAAGAAGGGGGAGGGGGAAGAGTAGACAGAAAAGAGAAACAATGAAAATGCAGAGTCATTCTGCCCCTCTCTTTCTCTCCTTTTAAACCCCCTGTCGCTTTCTCTGGCTGACACTGATCTGACAGCACTGAGTAGGAACTGGACAGTAGTTTGTGTGTGTGTGTGTGTTACTGTCTAAGTACCTAGACTGGTCTTTTTTAGATAACACACATCACTAAGTACTAACTGGACATCAATAACAAGCATAAGGAAGTAAAGACTGCATGCTTAATATTGACATGTAATTAGTACTTAGAGATGTGTGTTCCGGTGGTAGGCATGGCAACCCCTGCTCCTGAATTGCCTTCTGAGGTACTTCAGCTTTTTGAGTTGACCTTTTTTGCTTTAAACCCTGGTAGACCATGTTCAGTAGGTGGAATATATCCAGTCTGTCTGTTTCAGGGAGAATGTGTTGTTCAGAACGTGCCGTTGCAAAACGTAGCAAAGTGTTTTAGCCCACTGAGCGGAACCCATGCAGGTCTGAGCTGTGGTTCTTTAGTTACTGCCATCCATTCACATCCATTTGTGTCCTCCCTAGTGCTGTGTGAGAGTCGATAAGGCCTGGGCCTTTATCCACGAAGCATCTCAGAGTAGAACATTGGTCGTATTAAAGTGTGGAGAATAAAGATGTTGTACTCCTATTAGAGGTCAACCGATTAATCAGAATGGCCGATTAATTAGGGCCGATTTCAAGTTTTCATAACAATCGTAAATCGGAATTTTTGGACACCGATTTGGCCATTTTTTTTTTTTTTTACACCTTTATTTAACGAGGCAAGTTAGTTAAGAACACATTCTTATTTTCAATGATACCCTAGGAACGGTGGGTTAACTGCCTTGTTCAGGGGCAGAACGACAGATTTTTACCTTGTCAGCTCGGGGATTCGTTTTTGCAACCTTCCGGTTACTAGTCCAACACACTAACCACCTGCCATACATTGCACTCCACGAGGAGCCTGCGTGGCAGGCTGACTACCTGTTACGCGAGGGCAGCAAGAAGCCAAGGTAAGTTGCTAGCTAGCATTAAACTTATAAAAAACAATCAATCTTCACATAATCACTAGTTAACTACACATGGTTGATGATATTACTAGTTTATCTAGCGTGTCCTGCGTTGCATATAATCAATGCGATGCCTGTTAATTTCTCATCGAATCACAGCCTACTTCGCCAAACGGGTGATGATTTAGCACTGTCGTTGCACCAAACCTAACCATAAATATCAATGCCTTTCTTTAAAATCAATACACAAGTATATATTTTTAAACCTGCATATTTAGTTAATATTGCCTGCTAACATGAATTTCTTATAATTAGGGAAATTGGTTCACTTTTCTTGCATTCCGCGCAAGCAGTCAGGGTGTATGCAGCAGTTTGGGCCGCCTGGCTCGTTGCGAACTGTGTGAAGTCCATTTATTCCTAACAAAGACCGTAATTTATTTGCCAGAATTGTACATAATTATGACATAACATTGAAGGTTGTACAATGTAACAGTAATATTTAGACTTAGGGATGCCACCCATTAGATAAGATACGGAACGGTTCCGTATTTCACTGAAAGAATAAACGTTTTGTTTTCGAAATTATAGTTTCCTGATTCGACCATATTAATGACCAAAGGCTCGTATTTCTGTGTGTTATTATGCTATAGTTAAGTCTATGATTTGATATTTGATAGAGCAGTCTGACTGAGCGATGGTAGGCAGCAGCAGGCTCGTACGCATTCATTCAAACAGCACTTTTGTGCGTTTTGCCAGCAGCTCTTCGCTGTGCTTCAAGCCTTGAGCTGTTTATGACTTCAAGCCTATCAACTCCAGAGGTTAGGCTGGTGTAACTGGTGTGAAATGGCTAGCTAGTTAGTGGGGTGCGCGCTAATAGCGTTTCAATTGGTGACGTCACTTGCTCTGAAACTTGGAGTAGTTGTTCCCCTTGCTCTGCCCTTGTGGAACGATGGGTAACATTTGAATGCTATTTATTTGAGGCTGAATTTATTTTATTGATGTATTATATTAAGTTAAAATAAGTGTTCATTCAGTATTGTTGTAATTGTCATTATTACAAGTAAAATGTTTTTAAAATCGGCCGATTAATCGGTATAGGCTTTTTTTTTTGGTCCTCCAATAATCGGTATCGGTATCTGCGTTGAAAAATCATGATCGGTCGACCTCTAACTCCTACACTTAGATCCATAACTGATCTAGACCTACATGCAACAGTATCTCTTATGCCTTTGACAATTATTTCACGAGCACTATTTCACATGATATGCCTAAATACTTATAACAAAAAGGCTAATAAATAAACATGTTTTTCTTTTTATTATTTAATTAGCTATGAGGGATACCTGGAGAAATTCGGACCTCTCTGAAATGAAAATGGATTGCCCTCCCTTCAGTAAAATATATTTTTATCTGAACAATTGGGGGAAAAAAACGAGTGTTTATGTTGAAACATAAAGTGGATAGCAGAGAACATGACTACTGTTTACCCTCAGTCCAGGGACAGAGCAGAGCCTTAAGACATGCAGTTTTAGTAACTGTTCTTTGTTTTGTAAGCATTAGGCTTACAAAGCTAGAGGTTGTGGATTCACATTCCACCGCAGACAAGGGTAGGGGTAAAAATATATCCATTATAATAAAAGCACTGCTTGAATCTATCATCTTATTTGTAGTCTGATATTTTATTTTTTATAAATGTGCATTTAATGCAATTTTACATCACTTGACATGTCAGTATTAAGCATTTACTTCTTTATGCTTGTTATTGATGTCCAATGAGTACTTGTGATGTGTGTTACTAAAGAAGACCAGCCTAGGTACTTAGTCAGTAAGACACACACACACACACACACACACACACACACACACACACACACACACAAACTACTGTCCAGTCCCTAATCAGTGCTGTCAGATCAGTGTCAGCCAGAGAAAGCGACAGGGGGTTTAAAAGGAGAGAAAGAGAGGGGCAGAATGACTCTGCATTTTCATTGTTTCTCTTTTCTGTCTACTCTTCCCCCTCCCCCTTCTCTTACAACAAGCGTTCCTTTCAGCGACATCACAGCCAGTGTCCAGGGATAGAACAGAATATTTTTTATTTTATGATTTAAAAAAAAACTTGTACCCCTTTTTCCTGATATCCAATTGGTAGTTACAGTCTTGTCCCAGCGCTGCAACTCCCCTAGAGACTCGGGAGAGGCGAGAGCAATACGTCCTCCAAAACACAACTCTGCCAAGCCGCTTCTTGAAACACTGCTCGCTTAACCCGGAAGCCAGTCGCACCAATGTGTCGGAGGAAACACCCTCCAGCTGGCGACCGGAGTCAGCTTGCACCACAAGGAGTTGTTAGGGTGCGGTGGGCCAAGGAAATCCCAACCGGCCAAACCCTACCCTAACCCAGACGATGCTGGGCCAATTGTGCACCACCTCATGGGTCTCCTGGTGGGCCTCATGGGTCTCCTGGCTATGACACAGCCTGGAATCAAACCCGGGTCTGTAGTGCTGCCTCAAGCACTGCAATGCAGTGCCTTAGCCCGCTGCGACACTCGGGAGGCCCTAATAAGAATCTTGAAATACCACAACAGAGCATGACAACGAACGAGTGCATGTTGATTTCTATATTGGCTATTGTTAAAATAGAGGATAGTCTGGAATAGTGCTGAAGTTGTCTATCAACGGTAAAAAAAATGTAGTGCAACAGAACCAGTACAACTGAAGTATCTAATCATCAATGAATTAGTGAAAAATACACTTGTTTTTTTAACACAGTAGCTGCATAACATCAGGCAGGCATATATGCACTTGTAACTATTGTTAATTCCTGGAAACTATCCTTTTCTAATGTATTATATTTTATTCAATGATATTGTTGTTAGAAAATAGATTTGCGTTTAGGGCATGGAAATATAAGCGCATCTCCTAGGCAAAATTAACTAACTAGGCATGCATAGCTCGACACAAGATCTTCAAACCAAAGACTGGACAAACTCGTGTTTCTAAAACTGAATTCTAAGGCACTGTAGAATGACTGTATAGCCTAATAAGGAAGTTTCATTATTATTTAAATTTCATTTTATACAGCCTGAATGCAAAGTGTATAGGCGTGTTGTTGAAGAGCTGGTGTTGATGTGTTGTTGAAAAGCTGAGCGCTCCTGCCAGCCTGTAGTGTGTCACAAATGCTTCCCAATTAATTTCTTAAATGGCAGGGTATAGCCTGCTCCTGACTGATTTAGAGTTAGTACGTTGTTGAAATATTCAACGTCAATTGACAGTGACAGAATCACACATTACTTCCCAAGCAAAGTGCATTGTTTTGTCTCCTGGCTATAGAAGTTTGTAGCGCAGCATTTGAATGTTAATAGCGTCAACCCAAATATATCCCACATCCATTGGAGTCACGTCTTTCCCCTGCATTTTACAGCTTGTTTCTAGCATTGCAGCCTAAAGCATCGCTATAGATCACTTTATATAATCAGATCCATCAAAATAAAATAAAATCTTCACCTCACAAGTGGTAGGCCTATGCTTTTACCCATTTTCTTTAACAAAAGCAACAATACCCTCACACACCTCCCCAATTCAGAAAACAGTGAGCTGACATTCCCTTTTTATCTACAGTATGTGTAGTACAGGGATGAGGTAGTCATTCAAAAATCATGTTAAACACTATTATTGCACACAGTGAGCCCATGCAACTTATTATGCGACTTGGTAAGCACATTTTCACTCCTGAACTTATTTAGGCTTGCCATAACAACGGGGTTGAATACTTATTGACGCAATACATTTCAGCATTTCATTTTTCATTCATTTGTAAAAATGTCTTAAAAACATAATTCCACTTTGACATTATGGGGATTGAGGGATTGGTGTGTAGATTGATGAGGAAAAACCCAATTGAATCCTTTTTTAATAAGGCTGTAACTAAGTCAGGAATACTTTCCGAAGGTACTGCATCTATTGTAGGCTAGCCTATATTATTTTAGCCATGCTTTGGAGGTGTGTAAAAAACCCTTTCCATGATGTAGACTACACGTGTCCATGCCCATCATGAAACGAGAGATGAGAACATCGGTGAATACCGGTAAACCTCGTATGTAGAAGTTATTTTCCTGTAACAATTGCTTGTTTCCAGTATCACATTTTTAAAACCCAAATCCCTCTTTAGGCTACCCGTATCCTCGGCCTACTATAATGAAGGCTGGTTCAACAGCTAGCCGTGGTCTTTTTTCTTTTCTTGCCTATTTTATGATATTATACAATTTTACGTACATTTACTGTTGTTGTTGAAAAAAACGAACAGATTGCTTGTTTTTCATCGAATTTCATTCAAACGAAACTTAGAATGATTCACGCTATCCTGGTCGTATGGTGAGAACGTCCTTGGTGCGTATGCAATGTTACTTCTAGAGAAATGTGATATATACAGTATATAAAACATTCAATTTGGGAGCAGTATAACTGTGAGTGGACATTCTCCCTTTCTCTTTATATTAGATATTATTCCAGCGATTGTGAAAAGTTTGGATGTCTTAAAACCCTGCATAGTCTATGTTGTTTTAATATTATATGCACACAGGGAGCAATTATGGTCCCTGTAAGTGTATTTAGACATAGCCTAGTTGTTGTTTTGTTTAGAAATTGATTTGAATTATCTCTTTTTAGGCCTGAATTTTATCTGTCTTATTGACAATGTTTGGCATGTCCATGCTCAGCCATAATGACATTTACAGTAGGCCTAGCCCCAATATCAGTGTGAATGCTTTGTATATATTTCCACATTAAAACGATACAATTAATTAGACCAATTTTAGGTTTTTTTAATCGATTACAAATTACATGACCCTCCCCTGGACTAAGTAAAAAAAAAATGTAAATTGACTGAAATTGAAAAATAATGAGAGAGGACCAAGGTGCAGCGTGGTGAGCGTACATACTTTTAATAGTAGATGTCACCAACAAAACAATAAACAATACCAAAACAAACCGTGAAGGTTAAGGCTCTCTAAGGTCAGGGCGTGACAGTACCCCCCCTCTGGACTGGAGGCCGTCTCTGGAGGCTCCGGACTGGAGGGCGTCGCTGGAGGCTCCGGACTGGAGGGCGTCGCTGGAGGCTCCGGACTGGAGGCCCTCGTTGGAGGCTTCGTGCCATGTCTCACCACTGGAGGCTTCTTGCCATGGATCATCACTGAGGCTTCTTGCCATGGATCATCACTGGAGGCTTCGTGCCATGGATTATCACTGGAGGCTTCTTGCCATGGATCATCACTGAGGCTTCTTGCCATGGATCATCACTGGAGGCTTCATGCCATGGATCATCACTGGAGGCTTTGTGCCATGGATTATCACTGGAGGCTTCTTGCCATGGATCATCACTGGAGGCTTCTTGCCATGGATCAACACTGGAGGCTTCGTGCTATGGATCATCACTGGAGGCTTCGTGCCATGGATCATCACTGGAGGTTTCTTGCCATGGATCATCACTGGAGGCTTCGTGCCATGGATCATCACTGGAGGCTTCGTGCCATGGATCATCACTGGAGGCTTCGTGCCATGGATCATCACTGGAGGCTTCTTGCCATGGATCATCCCTGGAGGCTTTGTGCCATGGATCATCACTGGAGTGGAGAGACACACAGGAGGCCTGGCTCTGGGAGTAGACACAGGACTCACCAGGCTGGGGAGATATACCGGAGGCCTTGTCCTTGGCCGAGGCACCGGAAACACTGGGCAGTGGAGGTGCACTGGAGGTCTCGAGCTAAGAGCCTGCACAACCCGTCCTGGCTGGATGGTGACTTTGGCCAGGTACGTGCGGGGCGCAGGCACAGGACGCACTGGGCTGTGCAGACACGCTGGAGACACAGTGCACAGAGCCGGCGCAGGATATCCTGGGCCGTAGAGACGTACTGGAGGTCTGGAGAGCAGGGCTGGCACAATCCGTCCTGGCTGGATGCTCACCCTAGCCCGGCAGATGCGGGGAGCTGGGATGTAGCGCACCGGGCTAAGAACGGGTACTGGAGACACCGTGCGCTCCACCGCATAACACGGTGCCTGACCAGTACGACGCCCGCCATGGTAAGCACGGGGAGTTGGCCCAGGTCTCCAACCTGACTCTTCCACACTCCCCGTGTGCCCCCCTCAATTTCTTGGGGGCGCTGCCTCTTGGGCTTCCTTGCCAGCCGTGTTCCCTCATAACGTCGCCTCTCAGCTTTAGTGGCTTACAGTTCCTCCCGTGGACGGCGATACTCCCCTAACCTGCCTCCTTTCCCGTCTAGAATCTCTTCCCATGTCCAGGAGTCCTGAACAC
This sequence comes from Oncorhynchus clarkii lewisi, assembly GCF_045791955.1. NCBI lineage: Eukaryota > Metazoa > Chordata > Actinopteri > Salmoniformes > Salmonidae > Oncorhynchus > Oncorhynchus clarkii. Next base: position 29,902,609 of record NC_092167.1, read on the forward strand.
GCTGCTTGGTCCCTTGGTGGTGGGAAGTTCTGTCACGGCCGTTAAAAGTAGAGGACCAAGGTGCAGCGTGATGAGCGTACATACTTTTAATAGTAGATGTCGCCAACAAAACAGTAAACAATACCAAAACAAACCGTGAAGCTTAAGGCTATGTGCCATCAAACAAAGTTAACTTCCCACAAAGAAAGGAGGGAAAACGGGCTACCTAAGTATGGTTCCCAATCAGAGACAACGATAGACAGCTGTCCCTGATTGAGAACCATACCCGGCCAAAACATAGAAATACAAAAATCAACGATAACAAAACATAGAATGCCCATCCCAAATCACACCCTGACCAAACCAAAAAGAGAAATAAAAAGTCTCTCTAAGGTCAGGGCGTGACACATACACCCTTGCCAAATAAATTTAAACTCAGTTTTTCACAATTCCTGACATTTAATCCTAGTAAGAATTCCCTGTTCTGGTCAGTTAGGATCAACACTTTATTTTAAGAATGTGAAATGTCAGAATAATAGTAGAGAGAATGATTTATTTCAGCTTTTATTTCTTTCATCACATTCCCAGTGGGTCAGAAGTTTACATACACTCAATTAGTATTTGGTAGCATTGTCTTTAAATTGTTTAACTTGGGTCAAACCTTTCGGATAGCCTTCCACAAGCTTCCCACAATAAGTTGAGTGAATTTTGGCCCACTCCTCCTGACAGAGCTGATGTAACTGAGTCAGGTTTGTGGTCCTCCTTGCTCGCACACGCTTTTTCAGTTCTGCCCACACATTTTCTATGGGATTGAGGTCAGGGCTTTGTGACGGCCACTCCAATACCTTGACTTTGTTGTCCTTAAGCCATTTTGCCACAACTTTGGAAGTATGCTTGGGGTCATTGTCCATTTGGAAGACCCATTTGCGACCAAGATTTAACTTCCTGTAACGGGTGTCATCGTCGGATGAAGAGGAATCGGACCAAAGCGCAGCATGGTAAGTGTTCATTACTTTTTATTTAAACTGAACACTAAACAAAAATAACAAGGTGAATAACCAAAACCAAATCCTGTCAGGTGCAAAACACTAAACAGAAAACAACTACATACAAAACCCATGTGAAAAAAAGCTACCTAAGTATGGTTCCCAATCCGAGACAATGATAGACAGCTGTCCCTGATTGAGAACCATACCCGGCCAAAACAAAGAAATACAAAAACATAGAAAAAAGAACATAGAATGCCCACCCAAATCACACCCTGACCAAACCAAAATATAGACATAAAAAGCTCAGGGCGTGACACTTCCTCATGTCTTGAGATGTTGCTTCAATATATCCACCTAATTCTCCTTCCTCATGATGCCATCTATTTTGTGAAGTGCACCAGTCCCTCTTGCAGCAAAGTACCGCCACAACATGATGCTGCCACCCCTGTGCTTCACGGTTGGGATGGTGCTCTTCGGCTTGCAAGTGTTGGCTCCACTTTTCTGGGCACCGTTATTTACTTAACAAATAAGCAATACTTCAAATGTGCATATATAAAATTAAGATAATTTAATTAGAATACAGCCGTAGACAGAAGTCAAAGATCAACATACATCGCAGCCGGCCACGACCGGGAGGTCCATGGGGCGACGCACAATTGGCCTAGCGTCGTCCGGGTTAGGGAGGGTTTGGCCGGTAGGGATATCCTTGTCTCATCGCGCGGCTCCTGTGGCGGGCCAGGCGCAGTGCACGCTAACCAGGTCGCCAGGTGCACGTTGTTTCCTCCAACACATTGGTGCGGCTGGCTTCCGGGTTGGATGCGAGCTGTGTTAAGAAGCAGTGCGGCTTGGTTGGGTTGTGTTTCGGAGGACGCATGGCTTTCGACCTTCGTCTCTCCCGAGCCTGTATGGGAGTTGTAGCGATGAGACAAGATAGTAACTTCTAACAACTGGATACCACAGAATTGGGGAGGAAAAGGGGTTGTTTTAAAAAAATAATAATAATAAAAAAGATCAACATACAATTTGTCTCTCCTGAGTTCTGCTCCGAACAATAGAAAGACAGCATCTTATATCCCGGGATCACACCTTATCCTATGTCAAACCCTGCATGTGCAGCTAAAAGAACAAGTTATTCTTAACACAAGCTTTCTGAGAACATGTCTCAGTGGTATGCAAATCTCCCCTTGTTTCAGAGAAAAACAGACGCTGTCTTTCTGTGTCTCGCTATCACCCTCAGTCCCACTTCTCACCTTTTCTCACAGACACGGGGCTGCGGGTTTTGGCAGAGTGCTAGCTAGACACATACAGAGTCCTCAATATTCAGCTATACAGTGAGTATAAGTACAATGGCATGTAAGCAAATTAATAACAACATAATCAATGGTGGGGGTCTTTAGAAGACCCCCAAAATCAACTTTAACCCTACACAAGCCTCCCCCTTTTTCCTCCAAACATAACAATGTTCATTATGGCCAAACAGTTCTATTTTTGTTTCATCAGACCAGAGGACATTTCTCCAAAAAGTATGATCTTTGTCCCCATGTGCAGTTGCAAACCACAGTCTGGCTTTTTTATGGTGGTTTGGAGCAGTGGCTTCTTCCTTGCTGAACGGCCTTTAAGATTATGTCTATATAGGACTAATTTTACTGTGGATATAGATACTTTTGTACCTGTTTCCTCCAGGATCTTCACAAGGTCCTTTGCTGTTGTTCTGGGATTGATTTGCACATTTCGTACCAAAATACGTTCATCTCTAGGAGACAGAACGCGTCTCCTTCCTGAGCGGTATGACGGCTGCGTGGTCCCATGGTGTTTATACTTGCGTACTATTGTTTGTACAGATGAACGTGGTACCTTCAGGCATTTGGAAATTGCTCCCAAGGATGAACCAGACTTGTGGAGGTCTACAATTTTATTTTCTGAAGTCTTGGCTGATTTCCTTTGATTTTCCCATGATGTCAAGCAAAGAGGCACCGAGTTTGAAGGTAGGCCTTGAAGTACATCCACAGGTACACCTCCAATTGACTCAAATGATGTCAATTAGCCTATCAGAAGCTTCTAAAGCCATGATGTCATTTTCTGGAATTTTCCAACCTGTTTAAAGGCACAGCCAACTTAGTGTATGTAAACTTCTGACCCACTGGAATTGTGATACAGTGAATTATAAGTGACATAATCTGTCTGTAAACAATTGTTGGAAAAATGACCTGTGCCATGCACAAAGTAGATGTCCTAACCGGCTTGCCAAAACTATAGTTTGTTAAGAAGAAATTTGTGGAGTGATTGAAAAACGAGTTTTAATGACTAAAACCTAAGTGTATGTCAACCTCCGACTTCAACTGTATGTTTCCCTGAACTTTTTTGGGTCGACATTTAGGGAAGTTCACATAAAAAAAGATGCAACAATTGCATTTAACCATCTTGTGTCAATGAAAACATCTGGAAATAATGATGTCACACCTATAAAAAATTAAAAAATCCACAAAAACCTAGTGTTTCCATTACCCAATCATACTAACTGCTCATTAATAAATTGGCGACAGCCTGTATACCCTCCCACCTGTCTGTTCCATGTCACAGGTGGCCCACGAAAGCCAGCATGGATAGAATGCAATAATTGACTAATATTTGCCATATTCTAATACTTCTCATGTGCCAACATATCTCCAAGGTCTGTGCCATGGTGAAACTTGCACTCCTGAAGGTCTGAAATAATTGGATGGTGAAACTTGCCAGCGAACTAGAAAAGGCGAAGCAATTCAAGCATTCTTGAAAGTCAGGAAACATTTTTTCCTGTAAAAAAAACCTAAACAATTATAGTTGAAAAATATTGAATTTGCAAGACAGGCATTTAGAATGAAATGTGGAGCTTTATAGTTAGGCGGAGACATCACGTGCCTTCAAAATTATTTGTCAATCATCATTTATTCAAAAAACACCATTGTCATCATAATTTGTTGCAATAAGAATGGATAAAAATATTGTCGATCTTTAGAAAATCTATCCTATATCTGCGGTTTCCATTACACATGTCAGAAATACTTTTTTTGTGACATTGCTTTTGCTGAATAAACCTGGGTCAATGGAAACTTGCCTAATGTCAATGAGCGTCATCAATATCTTTCCTTTGCCGTACCTCAAACTGTCATGATTACCTGCTGAGATAAACCTTTATGAGTTGATTTCACTCCTGGCTCAGAGTTTGCCTGGGCAGTGTCTTAACATCATCCTTAAACTTACTCTGAGCTGGGATTTGTTTTCTTAAAACAGATTAAATCAGCATTCCCAAGACCTTTTCTGAGATGCTTTGTGGATACAGGCCCTGGTCTAACGTCGCTGTCTCAAATGCAACCCTATTCCCTATGTTGTGTACTGCTTTTGACCTGGGGCTCGCAGGGCTTCGGTATATTCTTTCTCTCTCACTTTATAGGAAATAGGGTGCCATTTGGGAGACAAGCCCAGGCCTGCGGTCTGAGTGTGACACTAATTAGTATCCATTACCAGCAGCTCATTAATGAGGCTCCTCCCCCGGGGTAGTCAATTTTCCTCTACTACTTCTATGAGTTGGCAAACAAACTGAAAGGGTGCATACTGCCACCTGTAGTCTGTTTTTTGAACAGGTATAAAGCCAAGGTTGGTGATTTACTGCCACCTGCACTTATGGAGTTGTGTGATCCTTCCTTAACCCATAGGAAGTCGCACCCAGTTGACTACTTCAAAATGGTGAAAGTCCTCAGTGGAGCTGCCAATGCTAAAACTGGCTTTTAGGGCACGTGAGTTCTCTTTACATCTCTATGGGTTTACCTCATTCATTTAGATGGGGTTCAGGCAGAAACTGAGGTTTTGTTTGGAACTGCTAGTGAGTCGGGTGAAGCTAATTGTACAGAAAGTGAGAATGAGTGGGTTACAGTGGTGAAGAAAAAGGGAAACAAGAGAAGTAAAGCTGTGCTGGAAAATAGGGAAGCACCTAGACTCGTTTTTAGTCGGAGTCAGGGTTTTGGATCAATGCCACTTAGGAAATCTGTTTAACGTCTCCCAGAAAATCTGGAATGTGTCGGAGGAAAGTGTGGAGTCGGTGAGAGTCACAAGAAGTGGTCTTATTTTGATTTTTTTTGTGTGTGTCTGCGGAGCAGAAGAAGCGTTTGAAAAATTCCTGCATGGATTTTCGTAGCAGGGCGCCTATTAAGGGGTTTATTTCTGTGGTGGCGCAAGAAATAAAGGCAAAGGCTATAACTGAAGACATTAATGGAGTTGTTGGTGCTTATTATCTGTGCATAGTCACTTTAACTCTACCTACATGTACATATTGCCTCAATTACCTCGACTAACCTGTGCCCCCGCACATTGACTCCGTACCACTACCCCCTGTATAAAGCCTCGCTGCTGTTATTTTGCTGCTGCTCTGCAATTATATATATATTTAAAAAAAAAACATATCTATTTTTTACTTAACACTTATTTCTCTTAAAACTGCATTGTCGGTTAAGGTTTTGTCATAAGCATTTCACTGTAAGGTCCACACCTGTTGCGTTTGGCGCGTGTAACAAATACAACTTGGTTTGATTTGCACGTCGACTGACCTGTATGGTGGACGGCGAAACATGAGCCTGAATTCTTGGCGTGCCCTGTTAGTGTGAGGGAGAATGAGGTGGCAAGGGTAAGTAGTGTCCAGCGTGTCTCCTATCTGGAGGCGGTGAGAAGATTGAAAGGAACGAGTGGCGGGGACGAAAGGGAAAAGGGGGGGTACCTAGTCAGTTGTACAACTGAATGCCTTCAACTGAAATGTGTCTTCTGCATTTAACCCAACTCCTCTGAATCAGAGAGGTGCGGGGGAGGTTTCCTTCATCGACATCCACGTCTAAGCAGTGGTAGTGGAGCCACCACGACCAGTGAAGGTTTCTCATCAACCAAGGGATAGTGAAATGCTACATGTTTAAAAAGGTGGACTTTGTATTATTTATTGTAATGGTCATAAGCTGTACAGCACAAGCAGAGAACAAGTCTAAGAAAATTGGAATCATTGTGAAATGCTGCTGAATGTTTTTTTGGGGTCTTCGGGATTTCACATCCGAGGCGGTGCAAGAAATCCTGTCGGTGAATGTATCCCCATCACAGGCCACTGAGTAGGGATGTATTTTGGAGTGGACTGCGATTGAAGTGTGATGGTCTTTCTTAGTTGACGTGTTTAGTTTTGTATGATGTCGTTCTCCCCCCTTTCCCGAAAGGTTTTCTTTTTTTCCCCCCGGTAAATGCTCCATTAACATTTGATGCCAAACGCCATTAAACTCCATTGAAGAAGAAGAAGATTAATTTAGTTGCCAAAAAGGCTGCCGTGTTAGTGTTGGTGGAGGGAGAAGATCCAAAATGGCTGCAGTTTGAGTTTGGCACAGGCAGAGGGAGAAGATCCAAAATGGCTGCAGTTTCAGTGAGGTGCAGAGAAAAAACAGTAATGGTGGGTTGCAAAACTAGAGCCAGTTAAATTAATGTTCTGTTTCTTTGTGATTTGTTTAATTGACTTTGTAACAATATACAAAAACAAATGACAATACAAATGCATGTTACAGTATCTTTTGAGTGTGAAACAGCTGCTTGGAGTTCATTCAAGGTTGACTAGAATAGAGGAAAGCATTGACATTTGAGGAACTGAAGTGACTGGCTGATTGGACAAAGATATTTTCCACAGAAAGAGACCTCTGAACTGTTCTTTGGTTAAAGAACCTTCTGCCTCAGATCTGGCTCTTTAGAGGTGTGTGTGTGTGTGTGTGTGTGTGTGTGTGTGTGTGTGTGTGTGTGTGTGTGTGTGTGTGTGACATAGTTACATTGACTGAGGCAAATGTATTTCATTCAAGGACGACACACACACACAAACACACACACACACCTCTACCAATCATCAACACCAACTGTTCAATTGGAGCCTTGATTTTTTTAAATTCTGTCAGGTTCCGCAGTTACCAAGCAACATGTTATCCCCGAGTCCCAACTGTCAAAGAATCTTTCCATTTTTACAGTTGCTTTGTTCCAAATGGCAACCTATTCCCTATGGGCCCTGGTCAAACGTAGTGCAGTCTAGGGTGCCATTTAGGATGCAAACAGTGACTAACACTGTCATATTATTGTCATCCTGAAATATGAAATATATGTAAATATGTGTCAGACTTGGGTTCAAATACTTTTTGAAGTCCTTCAAATACTTTGAGCGTTTGGTCTAGTCTGCCTGGAGTGCCAGATTAGCAGGATCTTTAGTTCGAGGACTATTGGTCCATTAAGCCAGGCAAGCTCAGTCAAGCACAGATAAAGTATTTGAATTGATTTCAGATAGTATTAACCCAGGTCTAATAGAAGGCTTCTACAAGGATAGTGATTTTGATAGCAATACAAGGCAGTCAAAATCGCCTGTATTCCATCACACGCAATACCCTTTTCAAAATCTCTGTAGAATGACAATGTAATGCTCTACAGGCTGTGTGTGTGTCTGTGGCTGTCTTCCACACTTTTCTGCCCTTTCTGGTTGCCTGGACACCAGTGCAAAAGGCTGGCACAGCTTTCCCGAACCCATTTGGTGAGCTCGCAGCAGAAGAGAATGACACACACACACACACACACACACACACACACACACACACACACACACACACACACTCATACACTACTTAGCAACGTTTAGGCTAGCATACGGACCGTGGGCGAGCCACAGAGGGGGAGTAGGCACTAAGGCCATTACTGTCCCAGCAGGTTGTTTATTTGTGAGTGCGTGTTTGTGTGCGCTTGCGTGTTTGGTATGTTATATTCTGTGTTCCTGTTTGCTTTCAGAGCAAGTTATGAAGGTCTGATTAGGGGCTGTGGTGGGATAAGGAGAGGGTATGCGGGTTAAATGATCTGATGGATCTGAGGTTCAAGCAGACATCAATACGGACTGTTCTGAAAGGTGTGTCTTATTTTGTGTCTATGTGTGTGAGAATGCAGAGCATTTTTGAGCTTGCGCGTGTGCAAATGTGGGTGTATGGATATGTATGTGTGTGTGTGAATATACAGTATATGTGTGCCCATGCAAAACATGCATGCGTGCGCACGCATGTGTTTGTGTGCACTATACACAGTCTCTGCGAGTCTTTCAGTGTGTCTCTACTGAGTGTAATTACTGAGATACATAGCAAGCCAGAGAGACGATTTATATTTTCTTCATAATAATTTTTGATTCCCTCATAGATTCAAAACTGCAATGTCTGTCTAAAACACATTTTATGGATTTTTCCTCTTTTTCTGTTTCTTACCCTCGCCCTCTTTCTCTCTCTCCCCTTCTCTTTCTCCCCATCTCTCTTTCCCTCTTAATCTCCCTGCCTCTCTCTTTGTCTCTCTCTCTGTATTCCTGCCTCGCTCTATTTTTCTCTCATTTTCACCACACCACACCTCCCTCCCTCCCTCCCACCGCTAGCACTCATTAGCACTATAAGTCGAAGTGTCACATTCCCAGTTCCCACCATGCATCTGGTCTTAAGGAGGTGACAGGATGTACAGTACGCGTATCATACTGTGCATTTCACAAGGCTTGATTTAGAAGAGCAGAGTACATGTATTCACTTATTTAAGGATAAATAATTTTAGATCACCGTGCATTGTTTTGGTATCATAGGTTATTATAACTTTAATATAGTATAGGTTGATTGCTTCGCTTATATTTTATCATCCACTTTATTTACCTCCAAGATTGGTGACATGACTATCACATTTGTGTAAACAGTGCCATCTCCTCTGTCTTACCAGTGTCCCTGGTATCGCCTGTCGGGCACGGTTTTCTCAGGTACACAACAGGCAGGGTTGACACTATGTGCTAGCTAACTAGCAAGCTAGCACATGGTGTCGCTAACGAGCAAGCGGTGTTGCTCCACTAATGGGATGCTCTAGGGAATGCCCTGAATTGTGGGCTGCAGTTGCATACTGTTGAACGTTTTGGGCGACTTGACCAAATTAACACAGTCAAGCAATCTCCATAGACAGAAATTGTCAGTAGAATGGCCTTACATTTCCGGTCACAACTTGCAGACTTGTTGCTGTGCGTTTTGTTGCCAACCTTACTTTGCTACCTGGCAACTTTACGTTTTTTACTTTTTAATTACCGTTTATATTTTTAGTTTTTCCCTCACTCAACTTTTTTTTAATTCAACTTTTTCACTCCGGATGCTTTATCTGGACATGGTTCGTCAGGGCCTCCAACAGCCGAAGCTAAGTAGTAACATTAGCACGATGCCTTCTAATTGCAGTCGCTCTACTCATAATATACAGGAGAACGATCGCCTTATGGCGAGGATAGCTGTACTGCAAGCCCAGCTTCAGACGTAAGCGTTAGGCAAGGGTAATTTCAGTGTAGGAAAGAATGAAGCTGTGTCTGTGCCACCAGAAAGTACAGATAGTAACGTTAGTATAAATCCCCTCACACGGTCCCCGCAGCCGGACAACTTTCTCATGGCTTCTGGAGGGAAATGCTGTAGGAATGCTCAACCGGTGTCGCTCATTCAGCCGACAGAAACTTTCAACCGGTTTTCCCCATTAAGCAGCTAGTCGGAGTCTGAGGCCGAGCCTTCTCTTGTCTCTACTCCTCCCGTTACGGGGTCTGAGACGCCGAAGCTTCCCACCATAAGCTCTGACAAATTGAAAACCCTAGTCATTGGCAACTCCATTACCTGCAGTATTAGACTTAAAACGAATCATCCAGCGATCATACACTGTTTACCAGGGGGCAGGGCTAACGATGTTAAGGCTAATCTGAAGATGGTGCTGCCTAAAGCTAAAACTGGCGAGTGTAGAGAGTATAGAGATATTGTTATCCACGTCGGCACCAACGATGTTAGGATGAAACAGTCATAGGTCACCAAGCGCAACATAGCTTCAGCGTGTAAATCAGCTAGAAAGATGTGTCGGCATCGAGTAATTGTCTCTGGCCCCCTCCTAGTTAGGGGGAGTGATGAGCTCTACAGCAGTCTCACAATTCAATCGCTGGTTGAAAACTGTTTTCTGCCCCTCCCGAAAGATAGAATTTGTAGATAATTGGCCCTCTTTCTGGGAATCATCCACAAACAGGACCAAGCCTGGCCTGCTGAGGAGTGACGGACTCCATCCTAGCTGGAGGGGTGCTCTCATCTTATCTACCAACATAGACAAGGCTCTAACTCCTCTAGCTCCACAATGAAATAGGGTGCAAGCCAGGCAGCAGGCTGTTAGCCAGCCTGCCAGCTTAGTGAAGTCTGCCACTAGCACAGTCAGTGTAGTCAGCTCAGCTATCCCCATTGAGACCGTGTCTGTGCCTCGACCTAGGTTGGGCAAAACTAAACATGGCGGTGTTCGCCTTAGCAATCTCACTAGGATAAAGACCTCCTCCATTCCTGACATTATTGAAAGAGATCATGATACCTCACATCTCAAAATAGGGCTACTTAATGTTAGATCCCTCAGTTCAAAGGCAGTTATAGTCAATGAACTAATCACTGATCATAATCTTGATGTGATTGGTCTGACTGAAACATGGCTTAAGCCTGATGAATATACTGTGTTAAATGAGGCCTCACCTCCTGGTTACACTAGTGACCATATCCCCCTTGCATCCCGCAAAGGCGGAGGTGTTGCTAACATTTATGAGAGCAAATTTCAATTTACAAAAAAAAAATACATTTTCGTCTTTTGGGCTTCTAGTCATGAAATCTATGCAGCCTACTCAATCACTTTTTATAGCTACTGTTTACAGGCCTCCTGGCCCATATACAGCGTTCCTCACTGAGTTCCCTGAATTCCTATCAGGCCTTGTAGTCATAGCAGATAATATTCTAATTGTTGGTGATTTTAATATTCACATGGAAAAGTCCACAGACCCACTCCTAAAGGCTTTCAGAGACATCATCGACTCAGTGGGTTTTGTCCAACATGTCTCTGGACCTACTCACTGTCTCAGTCATACTCTGGACATAGTTTTGTCCCATGGAATAAATGTTGTGGATCTTAATGTTTTTCCTCATAATCCTGTACTATCGGACCACCATTTTATTATGTTTGCAATCGCAACAAATAATCTGCTCAGACCCCAACCAAGGAGCATCAAAATTCGTGCTATAAATTCTCAGACAACCCAAAGATTCCTTGATGCACTTCCAGACTCCCTCTGCCTACCCAAGGACGTCAGAGGACAAAAATCAGTTAACCACCTAACTGAGTGTTAGTCGCAGACGAAGGAAGCGAGTTGTGGGCGTATTCTGCCCAGGGGAGCTGTTCTGACCAAGACGCAGGGTTGCGAAAAGAAAGACTGCGTAAGATGCGACCAATAGTCTGATTGGCCCGTTCTGCTTGACCGTTAGACTGGGGGTGAAAGCCGGAAGAGAGACTGACGGAAGCCCCAATCAAACGGCAAAACTCCCTCCAAAATTGAGACGTGAATTGCGGACCTCTGTCCGAAACGACGTCTGACGGAAGGCCATGAATTCTGAAAACATTCTCGATGATGATTTGTGCCGTCTCTTTAGCAGAAGGAAGCTTAGCAAGGGGAATGAAATGAGCCGCCTTAGAGAACCTATCGACAACCGTAAGAATAACAGTCTTCCCCGCTGACGAAGGCAGTCCGGTGACAAAATCTAAGGCGATGTGAGACCACGGTCGAGAGGGAATAGGAAGCGGCCTGAGACGGCCGGCAGGAGGAGAGTTACCGGACTTAGTCTGCGCGCAGACCGAACAAGCAGCCACGAAACGACGCGTGTCATGCTCCCGGGTGGGCCACCAGAAACGCTGGCGAATGGAAGCAAGCGTACCCCGAACGCCAGGGTGGCCGGCTAACTTGGCAGAGTGAGCCCACTGAAGAACGGCCAGACGAGTAGGAACGGGAACGAAAAGAAGGTTCCTAGGACAAGCGCGCGGCGACGGAGTCTGAGTGAGTGCTTGCTTTACCTGCCTCTCAATTCCCCAGACAGTCAACCCGACAACACGCCCCTCAGGGAGAATCCCCTCGGGGTCAGTGGAGGCTACTGAAGAACTGAAGAGACGAGACAAAGCATCAGGCTTGGTGTTCTTAGAGCCCGGACGATAAGAAATCACGAACTCGAAACGAGCGAAAAACAGCGCCCAACGCGCCTGACGCGCATTAAGTCGTTTGGCAGAACGGATGTACTCAAGGTTCCTATGGTCAGTCCAAACGACAAAAGGAACGGTCGCCCCCTCCAACCACTGTCGCCATTCGCCTAGGGCTAACCGGATGGCGAGCAGTTCGCGGTTACCCACATCATAGTTACGTTCCGACGGCGACAGGCGATGAGAAAAATACGCGCATGGGTGGACCTTGTCGTCAGAGAGGGAGCGCTGAGAAAGGATGGCTCCCACTCCCACCTCTGACGCGTCAACCTCGACAACGAACTGTCTAGAGACGTCAGGTGTAACAAGGATAGGAGCGGATGTAAAACGATTCTTGAGGAGATCAAAAGCTCCCTGGGCGGAAACGGACCACTTAAAGCACGTCTTGACAGAAGTAAGGGCTGTGAGAGGAGCTGCCACCTGACCGAAATTACGGATGAAACGACGATAGAAGTTCGCGAAGCCGAGAAAGCGCTGCAGCTCGACGCGTGACTTAGGGACGGGCCAATCAATGACAGCTTGGACCTTAGCGGGATCCATCTTAATGCCTTCAGCGGAAATAACAGAACCGAGAAATGTGACGGAGGAGGCATGAAAAGTGCACTTCTCAGCCTTCACAAAAAGACAATTCTCTAAAAGGCGCTGGAGGACACGTCGAACGTGCTGAACATGAATCTGGAGTGACGGTGAAAAAATCAGGATATCGTCAAGGTAAACGAAAACAAAGATGTTCAGCATGTCTCTCAGGACATCATTGACTAATGCCTGAAAGACAGCTGGAGCGTTAGCGAGGCCGAAAGGAAGAACCCGGTATTCAAAGTGCCCTAACGGAGTGTTAAACGCCGTCTTCCACTCGTCCCCCTCCCTGATGCGCACGAGATGGTAAGCGTTACGAAGGTCCAACTTAGTGAAAAACCTGGCTCCCTGCAGGATCTCGAAGGCTGAAGACATAAGAGGAAGCGGATAACGATTCTTCACTGTTATGTCATTCAGCCCTCGATAATCTATGCAGGGGCGCAGAGACCCGTCCTTCTTCTTGACAAAAAAAAACCCCGCTCCGGCGGGAGAGGAGGAGGGGACTATGGTACCGGCGTCAAGAGCTACAGACAAATAATCCTCGAGAGCCTTACGTTCGGGAGCCGACAGAGAGTATAGTCTACCCCGGGGGGGGGTGGTTCCCGGAAGGAGATCAATACTACAATCATACGACCGGTGTGGAGGAAGAGAGGTGGCCCTGGACCGACTGAACACCGTGCGCAGATCGTGATATTCCTCCGGCACCCCTGTCAAATCACCAGGCTCCTCCTGTGAAGAAGAGACAGAGGAAACAGGAGGGATAGCAGACATTAAACATTTCACATGACAAGAGACGTTCCAGGAGAGGATAGAATTACTAGACCAATTAATGGAAGGATTATGACAAACTAGCCAGGGATGGCCCAAAACAACAGGTGTAAAAGGTGAACGAAAAATTAAAAAAGAAATGGTTTCACTATGATTACCAGAAACAGTGAGGGTTAAAGGTAGCGTCTCACGCTGAATCCTGGGGAGAGGACTACCATCCAGGGCGAACAAGGCCGTGGGCTCCTTTAACTGTCTGAGAGGAATGTCATGTTCCCGAGCCCAGGTCTCGTCCATAAAACAGCCCTCCGCCCCAGAGTCTATTAAGGCACTGCAGGAAGCTGACGAACCGGTCCAGCGTAGATGGACCGACAAGGTAGTGCAGGATCTTGAAGGAGAGACAGGAGTAGTAGCGCTCACCAGTAGCCCTCCGCTTACTGACGAGCTCTGGCCTTTTACTGGACATGAAGTGACAAAATGACCAGCGGAACCGCAATAGAGACAGAGGCGGTTGGTGATTCTCCGTTCCCTCTCCTCAGTCGAGATGCGGATACCTCCCAGCTGCATGGGCTCAGCACCCGAGCCGGCAGAGGAAGATGGTAGTGATGCGGAGAGGGAGGCGACGGAGAGCGCGAGCTCCTTTCCACGAGCTCGGTGACGAAGATCAACCCGTCGCTCAATGCGAATAGCGAGTTCAATCAAGGAATCCACGCTGGAAGGAACCTCCCGGGAGAGAATCTCATCCTTTACCTCTGCGCGGAAACCCTCCAGAAGACGAGCGAGCAAGGCCGGCTCGTTCCAGCCACTGGAGACAGCAAGAGTGCGAAACTCAATAGAGTAGTCTGTTATGGATCGATTGCCTTGACATAGGGAAGACAGGGCCCTGGAAGCCTCGAGCAGTGCTCCTGGAGTAAGTGTTGGGCTGGAGAGAAAACACAATATCACACTGGGTGAGGAACGAGCGGCATTCAGTGGGCTCCCCAGAGTAATACGGCGGGTTATTGATTCTGGGCTCCGGAGATTCGAAAGCCCTGGAAGTGGCCGGTGGATCGAGGCGGAGATGGTGAACCTGTTCTGTGAGGTTGGAGACTTGGGTGGCCAGGGTCTCAACGGCATGTCGAGCAGCAGACAATTCCTGCTTGTGTCTGCCTAGCATCGCTCCCTGGATCTCGACGGCTGAGTGGAGAGGATCCGAAGTCGCTGGGTCCATTCTTGGTCGGATTCTTCTGTTACGGTGCGTGAATGAGGACCCAAAAGCGAATCAACTTAAACAGAGCTTCTTTAATTACCAAACATAGGTAGGCTCAGATGGACCGGCAGATTCCGACAGGACAGGACAAGGTTACAGCAAACATGACGACAGTCTGGTTCAGGCATGAATGACACAAACAAACAAGAATCCGACAAGGACAGGAGCAGAAACAGAGAGAGATATTGGGACCTAATCAGAGGGAAAAAAGGGAACAGGTGGGGAACGGGGTGAATGGGTAGTTAGAGGAGACAAGGGACAGCTGGGGGAAAGCGGGGGAGAAAAGGTAACCTAACACGACCAGCAGAGGGAGACAGGGTGAAGGGAAAGGACAGAGACAAGACAACATGACAGTACATGACACTGAGGAACTCAATTTAAACTTGTGCAATACCCTAGATGCAGTTGCACCCCTAAAAACTAAAAACATTTGTCATAAGAAACTAGCTCCCTGGTATACAGAAAATTCCCGACCTCTGAAGCAAGAAGCAAGCTTCCAGAAAATTGGAACGGAAATGGCGCCACACCAAACTGGAAGTCTTCCGACTAGCTTGGAAATACAGTACTGTGTAGTTTCGAAGAGCCCTCACTGTTGCTCATCCTATTTTTCCAACTTATTTGAGGAAAATAAGAACAATCCGAAATGTATTTTTGATACTGTCGCAAAGCTAACTAAACAGCAGCATTCCCCAAGAGAGGATGGCTTTCTTTGAGGAAAAGATCATGGTCATTAGAAAGCAAATTACGGACTCCTCTTTAAATCTGCATATTCCTCCAAAGCTCAGTTGTCCTGAGCCTGACAACTCTGCCAGGACCTAGGATCAAGAGAGACACTCAAGTGTTTTAGTACTAAATCTCTTGACACAATGATGAAAATAATCATGGCCTCTAAACCTTCAAGCTGCATACTGGACCCTATTCCAACTAAACTACTGAAAGAGCTGCTTCCTGTGCTTGGCCCTCCTATGTTGAACATAATAAATGTCTCTCTATCCACCAGATGTGTACCAAACTCACTAAAAGTGGCAGTAATAAAGCCTCCCTTGAAAAAGCCAAACCTTGACCCAGAAAATATAAAAATCTATCGGCCTATATCGAATCTTCCATTCCTCTCAAAAATGTAAGAAAAAGCTGTTGCGCAGCAAATCACTGCCTTCCTGAAGACAAACTATGTATACGAAATGCTTCAGTCTGGTTTTAGACCCCATCATAGCACTGAGACTGCACTTGTGAAAGTGGTAAATTACCTTTTAATGGTGTCAGACCCTAGACCTTAGTGCTTCTTTTGATACCATCGATCACCACATTCTTTTGGAGAGATTGGAAACTCAAATTGGTCTACACGGACAAGTTCTGGCCTGGTTTAGATCTTATCTGTCGTAAAAGATATCCGTTCGTCTCTGTGAATAGTTTGTCCTCTGACAAATTCAACTGTAAATGTTGGTGTTCCTCAAGGTTCCGTTTTAGGACCATTATTGTTTTCACTATATATTTTACCTCTTGGGGATGTCATTCGAAAACATAATGTTAACTTTCACTGCTATGCGGATGACACACAGCTGTACATTTCAATTAAACATGGTGAAGCCCCAAAATTGCTCTCGCTAGAAGCCTGTGTTTTAGACATAAGGAAGTGGATGGCTGCAAACTTTCTACTTTTAAACTCGGACAAAACAGAGATGCTTGTTCTAGGTTCCAAGAAACAAAGAGATCTTCTGACAATTAATCTTGATGGTTGTACAGTCATCTCAAGTAAAACTGAAGGACCTCGGTGTTACTCTGGACCCTGATCTCTCTTTTGACGAACATATCAAGGCTGTTTCAAGGACAGCTTTTTTTCCATCTATGTAACATTGCAAAAATCAGAAACTTTCTGTGCAAAAAAATAAATCCATGCTTTTGTTACTTCTAGGTTAGACTACTGCAATGCTCTACTTTCCGGCTACCCGGATAAAGCACTAAATAAACTTCAGTTGGTGCTAAATACGGCTGCTAGAATCCTGACTAGAACCAAAAAATGTGATCATATTACTCCAGTGCTAGCCTCCCTAAACTGGCTTCCTGTTAAGGCAAGGGCTGAATTCAAGGTTTTACTGCTAACCTACAAAGCATTACATGGTCTTGCTCCTACCTATCTTTCCAATTTGGTCCTGCCGTACATACCTACACGTACTCTACGGTCACAAGACGTAGGCCTCCTGATTGTCCCTAGAATTTCTAAGCAAACAGCTGGAGGCAGGGCTTACTCCTATAGAGCTCAATTGTTATGGAATGCTCTGCCTACCCATGTGAGAGACGCAGACTCGGTCTCAACCTTTAAATCTTTACTGAAGACTCATCTCTTCAGTGGGTCATATGATTGAGTGTAGTCTGGCCCAGGAGTGTGAAGGTGAACGGAAAGGCTCTGGAGCAACGAACCGCCCTTGCTGTCTCTGCCTGGCCGGTTCCTCTCTCTCCACTAGGGTCAGTCTGAATTTAAGTATGCTCTCTCTAATTCTCTCTTTCTCTCTATTTTCTCTCTCTCAGAGGACCTGAGCCCTAGGACCATGCCTCAGGACTACCTGGCACGATGACTCCTTGCTTTCCCCAGTCCACCTGGCCGTGCTGCTGCTCCAGTTTCAACTGTTCTGCCTGCGGCTGTCCCAGACCTGCTGTTTTCAACTCTCTAGAGACATCAGGAGCCGTAGAGATACTCTTAATGATCGGCTATGAAAAACCAACTGACATTTACTCCTGAGGTGATGACTTGCTGCACCCTCGACAACTTCTCTGATTATTATTATTTGACCATGCTGGTCATTTATGAACATTTGAACACCTTGACCATGTTCAGCCAGAAGAGAACTGGCCACCCCTCATAGCCTGGTTCCTCTCTAGGTTTCTTCCTAGGTTTTGGCCTTTCTAGGGAGTTTTTCCTAGCCACTGTGCTTCTACACCTGCATTGCTTGCTGTTTGGGGTTTTAGGCTGGGTTTCTGTACAGCACTTTGAGATATCAGCTGATGTAAGAAGGGCTATACAAATACATTTGATTTGATACTGAAGTGACTTTCAACGTGGCACTGTTATAGGATTTCACCTTTCCAACATGTCAGTGTGTCAAATTTCTGCACCGGTCATCTGCAAGTGCTATTATTTTAAAGTGGAAACATTGAGGAGCAACAACGGCTCAGCTGCGAATTGGTAGGCCACACAGGCTCACAGAACGGGACCGCCAAGTGCTGAAGCGCATAGTGTGTAAAAAGCATATTTCCTCAGTTGCAACACTCCACATTCTCTGGAGTGATGAATAACGCTTCACGATCTGGCAGTCTGACGGATGAATCTGAGTTTGGCGGATGCCAGGAGAACTCAACCTTCCCCAATGCATGGTGCCAACTGTAAAGTTTGGTGGGGGAGGAATAATGGTCTGGGGTTGTTTTCATGGTTTGGGCTAGGCCCCTTATTTACAGTCACAGGAAATCTTAACTCTACAGCATACATTGACATTCTAGGGACCATTCTGATTTTCCACTTTTGTGGCAACAGTTTGGGGAAGGCCCTTTCTTGTTTCAGCATGACAATGCCCCCGTCCACAAAACGAGATCCACACAGAAATGTTTTGCCGACAGTGGTGTGGAAGAACTTGACTGGCCTGCACAGAGCCCTGACCTCAACCCCATCGAACACCTTTGGGATGAATTGGAACGCCGGCTGCGAGCCAGGCCTAATCGGCCAACATCAGTGCCCGACCTCACTAATATTCTTGTGGCTGAATGGAAGCATGTCCCCGCAGCAATGTTTCAACATCTAGTGGAAAGCCTTCCCAGAAGAGTTGAGGCTGTTATAGCAGCAAAGGGGGGACCAATTCCATATAAATGCCCATGATTTTAGAAAGGGAGGTTCGACGAGCAGGTGTCCACATTATTTTGGTCATGTAGTGTATTTCACAGCAGTTTTGATGGTACAATGATTCTCTACACTGTTCATTGCTTGTTTTGTCACATAAACTGAAATAAAGCAAATTATTTCAATATTAGCAACCAGGGAATGGCGGAGCGATTTCTGCATATTGCACCTTTAAGATGCACTGAATGCCATAATATTATGCTATTAATTGCCTGTATATGCAAAGCAACTGACTGATAATCATAGCCATTACTGCTATGGCCAGAGGAGGGTGCTGTTTTCCACTGAGGTACACTACGGTCGTCATTGCCTAGGGGGATTGTCCTAACACACACACACACACACACACACACACACACCACAAACATTCATGCACGCATGCACGTGCAGGTTTGGTTGTCGACCGTCAAATATATACACACACTCACCCTCTCTCTCTCTCTCTCTCTCTCTCTCTCTCTCTTTCTTGCTCTCTTTCTCTCACACACCACCAATAAAATAGAAGTTATTCCAACCTTAATTTAACTTCCCCATATACTGTACCTACCACCCTTCTGCCCCTGTCTGCCTGGCATCTAAATAGGCACAAACTGTATGAGCCAGCATATGACATGGAGGAGGAGAGGATCAGGTTGCAAACTGTTATTAATAACTCTCCTCTCCTTTCTACTTGGTAAACTAAAATCTGACATGCCCTCTCTCTCTTTAGCTCTCTTTCTCCAGCTCTAGCACTCTCTCTCTCTTTAGGTCTCTCTCCTTCTTTCTAGCTCTCTCTCTCTGGCTCTAGCGCTATCTCTCTTTAGCTCTCCTTCTCTCTCTCTCTGGCTCTAGTGCTCTCTCTCTCTAGCTCTCACTCCTGTCTAGCACTCTCAATCTCTTGCTCTAACTCTGTCTCTAGCTCTCTCCCCTTCTCTCTAGCTCTCTCTCCTTCTCTCTAGCTCTCTCTCCTTTTCTCTAGCTCTCTCTCCTTCTCTCTAGCTCACTCTCTCTCGCTCTCTCTGGCTCTAGTGCTCTCTCTCACTCTAGCTTCCTCTCTCTACCTTCGCTGTCTCCAAGATCCCCTAAATATATATACACTCACTTGTGCATATACTGTACCTAGGCGACATGTGTACGCACACACACAATACTAGCTAACATATTACTGAGTGTACAAACATTAGGAACACCCACTCTTTCCATGACATAGAATGAGATCCCTTATTGATGTCACCTATTAAATCCACTTCAATCAGTGTAGATGAGGGGGAGAAGACAGGTTAAAGAAGGATTTTTAAGCCTTGAGACAATTGAGAGATGGAATGTGTATGTGTGCCATTCAGAGGGTGAATGGGCATGACAAAATATTTAAGTGCCTTTGAATGGAGTATGGTAGTAGGTGCCGGGCGTACCGGTTTAAGTGTGTCAAGCACTGCAAAGCTGCAGTGTTTTTTATTTATTTATTTCACCTTTATTTAACCAGGTAGGCTAGTTGAGAACAAGTTCTCATTTGCAACTGCGACCTGGCCAAGATAAAGCAAAGCAGTTCGTCACATACAACAACACAGAGTTACACATAGAATAAACAAACATGCCATCAATAATACAGTAGAAAAATCTATATACAGCATAAAGGCAATAAATAGGCCATGGTGGTGAAGTAATTACAATATAGCAATTAAACACTGGAATGGTAGGGTGTGCAGAAGATGAATGTGCAAGTAGAGATACTGGGGTGCGAAGGAGCAAGATAAATAAATAAATAAATACAGTATGGGGATGAGGTAGATTGGATGGGCTATTTACAGATGAGCTATGTACAGGCGAGCTGCTCTGACAGCTAATGCTTAAAGCTAGTGAGGGAGGTAAGAGTCTCCAGCTTCAGAGATTTTTGCAGTTCGTTCCAGTCATTGGCAGCAGAGAACTGGAAGGAGAGGCGGCCAAAGGAAGAATTGGCTTTGGGGGTGACTAGTGAGATCAAAATCAAATTTTATTTGTCACATACACATGGTTAGCAGATGTTAATGCGAGTGTAGCGAAATGCTTGTGAATATACCTGCTTGTGAAGATATACCTGCTGGAGCGCGTGCTACGGGTGGGTGCTACTATCGTGACCAGTGAGCTGAGATAAGGCTGGGCTTTACCTAGCAGAGACTTGTAGATGACCTGGAGCCAGTGGGTTTGGCGACGAGTATGAAGCGAGGGCCAGCCATCGAGAGCATACAGGTCGCAGTGGTGGTCAGTATATGGGGCTTTGGTGACAAAACGGATGGCACTGTGATAGACTGCATCTGATTTGTTGCATAGATTGTTGGAGGCTATTTTGTAAATGATATCGCCGAAGTCGAGGATCGGTAGGATGGTCAGTTTTACAAGGGTATGTTTGGCAGCATGAGTGAAGGATGCTTTGTTGCGAAATAGGAAGCCGATTATAGATTTAATTTTGGATTGGAGATGTTTAATGTGAGTCTGGAAGGAGTTTACAGTCTAACCAGACACCTAGGTATTTGTAGTTGTCCACATATTCTAAGTCAGATCTGTCCAGAGTAGTGATGCTGGACGGGCGGGCAGGTGCGGGCAGCAAACGAGAGCATGCATTTAGTTTTATTTGCATTTAAGAGCAGTTGGAAGCCACGGAAGGAGAGTAGTATGGCATTGAAGCTCATCTGGAGGTTAGTTAACACAGTGTCCAAAGAAGGGTCAGAGGTATACAGAATGATGTTGTCTGCGTAGAGGTGGATCAGAGAATCACCAGCAGCGAGAGCGACATCATTGATGTATACAGAGAAGAGAGTCAGCCCGAGAATTGAACCCTGTGGCACCCCCATAGAGACTGCCAAAGGTCCGGACAACAGGCCCTTCGATTTGACATACTGAACTCTATCGGAGAAGTAATTGGTGAACCAAGCGAGGCAATCATTTGAGAAACCAAGGCTGTTCAGTCTGCCATTAAGAATGTTGTGATTGACAGAGTCGCAAGCATTATCCAGGTCCATGATTACAGCTGCACAGTAATGTCTCTTATCGATGGCGGTTATGATATCGTTTAGGACCTTGACCTTGGCTGAGGTGCACCCATGACCAGCTCTGAAGCCAGATTGCATAGCGGAGAAGGTACGGTGAGATTCTAAATGGTCGGTAATCTGTTTGTTAAATTGGCTTTCAAAGAACTTAGGAAGGCAGGGTAATTTTAGAAAGAGAGGGTCCAGATTGTCTAGCCCGGCTGATTTGTAGGGGTCCAGATTTTTCAGCTCTTTCAGAACATCAGCTATCTGGATTTGGGTGAAGGAGAAGTGGGGGAGGTTTGGGTGAGGTGCTGTGGGGAGTGCAGGGCTGATGACCGGGGTAGGGGTAGCCAGGTGGAAAGCATGGCCAGCCGTAGAAAAAGGCTTATTGAAATTCTCAATTATTGTGGATTTATCGGTAGTGACAGTGTTTACCTCAGCCTCAGTGCAGTGACCAGCTGGGAGGAGGTGCTTTTATTCTCCATGGACTTTACAGTGTCCCAGAACTTTTTTGAGTTTGTACTACAGGATGCAAATTTGTGTTTGAAAAAGCTTTCCTATCTGCCTGTGTATGTTGGTTCGTAACTTCCCTGAAAGTTGCATATCACGTGGGCTATTCAATGCTAATGCAGAACGCCACAGGATGTTTTTGTGCTGGTCAAGGGCAAATAGGTCTGGAGTGAACCAAGGGCTATATCTATTCCTGGTTCTAAATTTTTTTGAATGGAGCATGCTTATTTAAGATGGTGAAAAAGGCACTTTTAAAGAATAACCAGGCATCCTCTACTGACGGGATGAGGTCAATGTCATTCCAGGATACCCCAGCCAGGTTGACTAGAAAGGCTTGTTCGCTGAAGTGTTTTAGGGAGCGTTTGACAGTGATGAGGGGTGGTCGTTTGACCGCAGACACATTCCCGATGCAGGCAATGAGGCAGTGATCGCTGAGATCTTGGTTGAAAACAGCAGAGGTGTATTTGGAGGGTGAGTTAGGATGATATCTATGAGGGTGCCCGTGTTTACGGATTTGTGGTTGTACCTGTTAGGTTCCTTGATAATTTGTGTTAGATTGAGGGCATCAAGCTTAGATTGTAGGAGGGCCGGGGTGTTAAGCATGTCCCAGTTTAGGTCACCTAGCAGCACGAGCTCAGAATATAGATGGGGGGAAATCAATTCACATATGTTGTCCAGAGCACAGCTGGGGGCAGAGGGTGGTCTATAGCAAGAGGCAACGGTGAGAGACTTGTCTCTGGAAAGGTGCATTTTTAGAAGTAGAAGCTTGAATTGTTTTGGCACAGACCCGGATAGTAAGACAGAACTCTGCAGGCTATCTCTGCAGTAGATTGCAATACTGCCCCCTTTGGCAGTTCTATCTTGGCGGAATATGTTATAGTTAGGGATGGAAATTTCAGTGTTTTTTGTGGTTTTCCGAAGCCAGGATTCAGACAGGGCTAAGACATCCGGGTTGGCAGAATGTGCTAAAGCAGTGAATAAAGCAAACTTAGGGAGTAGGCTTCTAATGTTAACATGCATGAAACCAAGGCTTTTACGGTTACAGAAGTCAACAAATGAGAGCACCTGGGGAGTAGGAGTGGAGCTAGGCACTGCAGGTCCTGGATTAACCTCTAAATCACCAGAGGAACAGAGGAGAAGTAGGATAAGGGTACGGCTAAAGACTATAAGAACTGGCCGTCTAGCACGTTCGGAACAGAGAGTGAAAGAAGCAGGTTTCTGGGCACGATAGCATAGCATTGGAAGACTATCCATATAGACGGAGGCTTTTGCCTTTCTAGTTTTGTGTTTTACTTGCGTTTCTTAATTTTCTATAGGAAATGTAATAACAGTCACAAAATGCCCAGTAAAGCATTGAAGATTGCTGTTCTTCTTGTCCATCATGGGAACCTACACTCTTAGAAAAAAGGGTTCTTCATCTGTCCCCATAGGATAACCCTTTTTGGTTCCAGGTAGAACCCTTTTTGGGGTTCCTTAAGATGTTATTAAAATGCTCATAGATGACCAGCAGGGTCAAACAATAATCAAAGTGTTTATTGAGTTATAGAGTCAGCACCCCAGGAGTAAATGTCAGTTGGCTTTTCACAGCCAAGCATTCAAAGGTCGAGAGAGAGAGAGAGAGAGAGACGAAACAGCACATCCGGGGAAAAGGTAGCACGTCCGGTGAACAAGTCAGGGTTCAATAGGCAGAATTGAAGAAACTAGATCAGCAGCACAACCAGGTGGACTGGGAACAGGGGAAGCCAGGAGTCATCACCATGACTCTGAATGTACAGTATTTCAAGGCCTTTACGCTGTGCCAAAGAATCTGTGCCATCCTGTCTGTTTGTCTGTCTAGGCACTCAGCTATGCACCGCACTGGCAGACTACAGTCGGGCCGACCTAGTTTGACATCTATGTGTCTCATGCCGTTTATACTCTGTGCCACCCTGAATATGCCTTTCTCTGTCTGTTTCTCTCTGTCTGCCACCTAGCTAGGCACTGGTAGACAATTACCAAGTTCAACATAATCACCAATGTGCATCATGCACTATACTCTGTGCCTATGGCATTCTCAATATGCCCCATTCTCTCTCTCTCTGTCTCTCTTTGTCTCTCTCTCTCTTTGAACTTGCAGGCTACAGTACACCTCCATCAAACCAAGCTCATCGACCCTCAGAATTCCATGGTGGCCATCTTGCTCACACCGTTTGTGTCAGTATTTTTAGCCGTGGTCAGGGTCCCCTACAAAACTTAATATGGGAATGGAATCCTCTCTCTCTCTCTCTCTCTCTCTCTCTCTCTCTCTCTCTCTCGCCCTCCCTTTGTAGCCATGGTATCCAACAGGTGGCCATGCGATCCAAAGATAGCCCCTCCCACGTTTCCATCCATTTGCTATTTACTAACCCCCTCAAACCCATTGTCACCAAGCCCCCCCCCCATCCCCCTCTCACTTTCTCTCCCTACTTTTTGGTTGCCCACTCTCCCCGGGTTGCAGCCTGCTTCTCTCTCCCTCCAACTCGCCCTCGTCGTTGGAACCCCACCCCTCACTCACCCCCTTGGACGGTAGTGTCTGAGCCCGCATGTAAAAGGGGGGGTTCAACACTCCGACCTGCTCTTCTCTGGCCGGCGTCGAAACGAAGTGGACCTTGTTCCTAAGTGGCGTTTTTAATTTTTAATTTTAGGAACAACGCAAAAATATATTCTTCCGCAACATTAAACAATTCAGCAATTGACGTCCAAGTCGTGGGAGACCTGAGTGGGGGGAACCAACAATAACCTGGAACAATGAAGTGGGGTTGGGTGTTTCTGGGGGCCCTGCTCTCTTTGGGGAACATGTCCTGGGGAGAGAAGGGTCTGGAGATCCCTGAGTATGATGGGAAAGACCGCGTCCATGATCTCAATGCTAAGAACTACAAGTCTGTGATGAAGAAGTACGATGTCATGGTGATCTACTACCATGCACATGTGGAGAGCAACAAAAACGCCCAGAAAGCATTCGAGATGGAGGAGCTCGCCCTGGAGGTGGGTCCTATGGAGGGAATGGATGGAGGAATGGAAGGGAAGAGGGAGTAAGGATGAGTGAAATGGAGGAGTTGACCCTGGATGTGGGTGTTGGGACAGCATGACGAAACTGAGGGATAAGGGGAAAAGGGGTTGGAGGGATGAAGGGTTGAGGGAGGACTTATGAGGGAGATGGAGGAGAAGGTACGTGAGGCTAGATAACATGACCTCTGATGTGGGGCAAAAGGATGATGAGAAAGGGGGCGAGTGGATAGAAGGAAACTGAGGGATGAGAGAATGGAGGGAGGGGCAACAATGAGGGAGAGAGACATAGCATAATTTGCGCTGCAGTTCCATTCTAGGAAGCCAGCAGCATCATCAACCCAGGGGGAAATGGAGGGAAGAGGGGATGAGGGAGAGAGAGAAAGAGACAATGTGGCCGGGGAGAACACTACACACTGAGAGATGCTAAAAAAGCACCTTAATAGAAAATATGGTCTGTCTTTCCTAAGAATATTAGGAGCCTGGTTAGGTAGACTGAACCAGGATGTGGAGCACTCCAAATGGTTGGGCCTTGGACACGTCACGTTATTGGTTGTTGGAAAACAAGAGTTGAAGCTGGTCTGGTCTGGTCTGCGAAACTGAGTCCTAAATCCATAGGTTTTTTGCTTCGGGGGTTCTCTGGGCTATTTAGTTCTGCTTGGGGGTGTCCAAGCGGCTTGTGGGTGTATGAGACTGTGTGCGTGCGTACAGGTACAGTATGTGGGTGTAGTGGATGAACTATCAAACTGCTGAATTCAAAGAGGATCAAAATTAAACTATGACATCATAACAACAACCGATATCTACCCCTGCAGTTCTTCTGCACACTGCACTGCACACCCACAGCAGATCAGGGTAAGTCCGGCTCTGTATGTATCAAGCGTCTCAAAGAAGGAGTGCTGATCTAGTATCAGTTTTTTGATCATAGTCTATAAGATTACATGGACAGGAGGGACCTGGGGCTATTTGTATCAAGAGTATCGAAGTAAGAGTACTGATCTAGGATCAGGTCCCCCCTATCCATGTCATCTTATTCATTGTGATCAAAAAGGGAAAATGTATCCTATATCAGCACTCATACTTTGAGATGCTTGATACATACAGTGTCTTCTTACAGGTCTAGAGTAGCGCTAGCTGTCATAACTGCAAATAGCCCTGGACAGGGATGGCGTAGTTACCAAGAAGGCGAAGAGCCTTCCGGGGAGAGACAGAGAGACATATATATCAGCTCTAACTTCTATCAGTGCTTTCAATGCTCTCCCTGCACCATAATACACAACGCTAGGCCGCAGGTGAACATCTTAACCTTTTACTGCAGTGGGCTAAATCAGGGTCACACAGAGTGTTTCTTGGTAGTCTTAAACAAATCTACTTTGAGACAAAAGTACACAGCTCACACATATGGTTATGAGCTTAAAAAAAAGATACCTGGAGCATGCCAGATGTAGAGTTGAAATGTGTTACATTTTTTAGTTTGCATCTCAATATTACACTTTATATAAATCACAGAAGACTGAAATATTACAAAACCGTTTGACATAGAAACAACGGATTTTCAGCGTTTTAGAAATATATATGTTTATTAATTATGAAATTATGGAAAATATGAATAACATTCCAACCATGAGGCCACTGGGTCATTTGACTGCAGGAACGGGCTACAACATCGTTTATGTACCTACCACACTTTGAATACGATAGATTGACTACAAGCACGTGTGTGCCCATGTGCAGCCATGTAGCTGAGTTGAGTAGTGTGTGTATGTGTGTGTGTATGTGGGGGTGTGTGTGTGTGTGTGTGTGCGTGTGTGTGTGAGTAGCTAGACTGCTGAGTTGCTGAGTAGCTTGACCCCTCACTGTCTTACTGCTGACTCCTGGTCAATGTGGAGCGTTAGTTAGCCAATCAGAAACAAGCTTTCAGGGGTCTAAAATACATACTGAAAATAGCATTTCCACCAAACAGGATATATTAATTATTAAATGATGCACCCTGACAAAATCAGATGTAATTTGATTTTTAAGAGTACAAAACTCAATATCCACCAGTATATAAAAATATGTGAATGGTTTTATTGCAGGAAAGACCCCAATATCTCAAGATACTGATCAGAGGACTGGTCCAGCACGACGGTTTGTGTTGTGCGACTTGCCCTGATGCATTTCACAGATGGAAAATATCGTACGATTTCACTTCAACCCTGTAATGTTCAGCAACGCTATTGGACAGATGAGTAGGACAAGGTGTGTAATCCAATGTCCTCTATCTGTAGTAATGAGGCTCCTGAGCTGCCATCTCCTCATGGATGTGTCAAACCATAGACAGTGTGGATGACAACGATTCAGCCACATACAAATGACAGCAGTCCCACAATTTCTAGATGTATCTTGCTTCTTTAGACTGAGCGTTGTTGAGGTTGTGGTGGTGTCTGCATTCAAAAGCAGCGCTTATGTGAAACAACTGGATGAAACGGTAATCTAGAGGTTTTGGGTGACATATAGTAATTGTTACGAGTGTTGAGGGAGAGAGATAGCAAGTTAAAATCCAGATGCACCAGAAACACTGACGGTTAAAGAGATTGAACGGGATCGTAAGCACGTAGAAATTCATAACGTATTATACAAATTGGAATTTGTAACATATCAAACAAATTGCAGAATTAAAAAATGAGTTACTGATTTAAAAAAAATAATAATAATAATTAAAAGCTTGTGAGTGCTACTTTCAAAACGAGTGCTACTTTCAAAACTACTGGCTGAATTATACAAAAACTCTGCTGCGTCACTTTAAGACAGATAGCCTGAGCAAGATCCCCCAAAAAAACTCTGGTTACCATCTTCTTGCCTGTGACTTCCCTAGTCTACCTAGCATGGCGAGAAAGTAATCCTCCTCTGCATCTTCTTCTCGGAGAGGTCAAAGGTCAGAACGCTAGCCTGTGTCTCCCCGGCCAGTCACACCTGAAATGTCACCCCTCTAAGAGTCAGATTACTGGAGTCAGATTATCTCTCTCTCGGTCAAAGACAAGATAATGGAGATGAAGATGCTATATCTATATGCGGTTGGGCGTTGATTTTGGGGATGTATCCATTTTGGGGTTTGCTTGAGGCTTGGGGCGGCAGGTAGCCTAGTGGTTAGAGTGTTGGACTAGTATCCAAAAGGTTGCAAGATTGAATCCCTGAGCTGACAAGGTACACATCTGTTGTTCTGCCCCTGCATAAGGCAGTTAACCCACTGTTCCTAGGCCATAATTGAAAATAAGAATTGTTCTGAACTGACTTGACTAGTTAAATAAAGGTAAAATAAAAAATTGTATGAGGTGACTTGGGTGTGAGAGAGTATTCATGCTTGTGTTTCCTCACTCTTTCTTACTATATGTGGTCATGCCCTGATATTGGACCTGTGTTGGTTTTTGGTTTTACGTGACGTTAAGGAGTTCATGAGGCTACTTGAGGATGATTTGGGTGTGGGAGAGTATCAGTGTTCATGCGGGTGCAGTTTGTGTTTATGAGGTGTAATAATAACAAGTCTGATTGAATGATTTGTGTATTTGCAAGGAGGAGATGAGAGATGCAGAGAGAGAGACAGACAGAGGAGGAGAGAGGAGGAGAGAGAAATAGAGAGAGTTCTTTGTTCTCAAAGTCCCATGTCATGTAGCTTACTGTAGTTTGGTCCAGATCACAGCTGTTTGGTCACTATGGAGATTTGTATTAATCTGAGTCAGTCAGTGACTCATGCTAGCTAAGCTAGCATCGCTGCATTAGGCCTAATGACAGTGACTAATGCTAGCTGCCATTGCTGTACTGTACTAGGCTCAATCAACAGACCCCCAACTAACAACAAATGTTCTCACAACTTTAAGGAACGTTCCCTTAAGAGTCACATTAGGTTATTACCTGACGTTTTCATAGGAATGTTCCAGTGATGTGCAAGGACTGTTTCCAAGAGACCATTTTCTCGAAGTTAACCGGAACCCAGAACATGGTTACCATGTTCTCAGAATATTTAATATTAATGTTCTGGACACTTCTCATGGGAATGTTCCTGTGTCCAGTTTCCTGAGGGATAGGAGAATATTCCATCAACGTCACACCAAACACACGCAAAACATGGTTACCATGGTATTAGAATATAAGATATTAATATTCTAGACAAGTTTCATGGGAATATTGCAAGAACATGCCTGTGTCCAACGTCGTTTAAAACATAGGACATTCTTTTGTGGTCCCCCTGAGGTTTTTGTCGTGTTCCCAGCTTCTTTCAGGTACGTCCCTAAATACGTTTTTTAAGATGTCGCCTGATGGTCCCTTAGAAACGTTTTTAAAAATGATCCTGTTTTTTTACAGACCACCCCTTGTTACTGTTGTCGAGCCTATCAAGGCCCTGATTGGTGAACCACTGATCCATTCACAGATGTTTGTTGGCAAGGATAGGGACACCCAAACAGTGCTTTCAAACATGCAGCATTTTCGACGTACATATTTGACATATAGTACCTTCAGAAAGTATTCACACCCCTTGGCCTTTTCCACATTGTGTTGTGTTACCGCCTGAATTCAAAATGTATTACATTTAGATTTTGTGTCACTGGGCTACACACAATGCCCCATAATGTCAAAGTGAAATTATGTTTTTTGAATTTTTTACAAATTAATAAGAAATTAAAAGCTGAAATGTTCTGAGCCAATAAGTATTCAATCACTATGTGATGGCAAGCCTAAATCAATTCAGGAGTAAATATTTGCTTAACAAGTCACATAACAAGTTGCATGAACTCACTCTGTGTGCAATAATAGTGCTTAACATGAGTTTTGAATGACATCACTGTACCCCACACATACTGTACAACTATATATAAGGTCCCTCAATCAAGCAGTGGATTTATTGGTAGATGGGTAAAAAAAAAAGCAGACATTGAATTTCCGTTTGAGCATGGTGAAGTTATTAATTACACTTTAGATGGTAATTAATAACTGCAGCCGGCAGTTAAGCTTTTATGGCTCACTGGCTTTGAACAGGGGAATAGTGAAAAATATATGCATCTATCAGTAGTGCAAGTCCAAATGATACGTTTTCACAGGTCAAACGTGGGGTGTAGTTTTGTACTCTTCTTTGGGATAGGTATAGAGCTAGCCTGACATGAAATGTGATATGGGGCAGCGGGCTTAAATCATATTTGGACCAACAGGTAACATACTATGTTAATTGTGTAGATAATCCTCCAAGAAAACCAGTGGTTCAACCCTCATGTCTCTATTACAATCTGTTCAAAGGTTATTGATTTTCTACCCTTGTTGGATGGCCAGAGTTAGGGTGACTAATTCAATGGGGGCCAGAGAAAAACAGTGGTACAAAAATCATAAAGCATCGTGTCGTCTAGGCTGGACGCTATGACGGAGAGTAATGGCTACCTGGCAGTCTCACTTTCCCGTAGAACTCATCATCTTTCTTTTCGCATGTACAGGACACATAAAAACAATATAGAGGTAGGATAGATATTGATTTTGAGTCATGACATATTTTCGTATAAGCTTTTCATAATAATACAAGATTCCTGTTTTGTTTTTTTAGAAGATTTCTCTCAAAAACAAACTGTATCTCTGTGAAATGTCACTGGAGCACTGAGTGAGCATACTGCAAGCTTTTTTTTTTTTTTTTTCAAAGCCTTTCGCATTTATTTCAGTTCAAAAACCGTTACACACTGTGTCCCTCAATGGCTGAGATTGATTGGCCACCCCTGAAGCTACCTGTGGATAATACAACATTAGCCAGTTCCTCTACATCTTTCTTGCATGACTAGCTGCATCTTCTACAGTAACATGTGGAATAGACATTCTCTGTAGTATTGAGCTGAACGTTCAGACCATCGCCATGGCAACCGTGTCACTCTTCTGGCACCATGCTGTTGATGCGAAATAACATCATCACTGCTCATTAGGCAGCAACACCAACAACAATACTTGTATTACTGCCAGTTCTCATGAGAGTAGTGATGTAATGCAAGCCCAAAGCTACTAACTAACAAATTAAAAAGGTTTTAGAAGTGGTTGAGTACAACATTTGGGGATGATTAAAATGTTACAAAGGATAAAGTATCCTACGGTTAAGTTTGGATAGTGTGACGGTCAAACTGTGCGTCTTGGGCTTCATAGTTTGCGATTTATTTATTCTATTCAATCCATTACTCTTAATTGTGCTCATTTAATTTGAACAAAGTTTCAATGGTCCTGCTCTTCCTTATAGCCCTTCCTGACTGTATGCTCCATACTTTTGAGTAAGATGGCGCCGACAGATATGGCAGCTCTGCTTCTAGCGCCTAAGCAACTTTGCAGTATTTAGTTTTTGTGTGTGTTATTTCTTACATTATTAGCCCAGAATTTTTTTTGTGTTATTACATACAGCCGGATTTTTGGGGGGGATATCAGAGTGGCGGTAACTTACCAGCATTAAAACCAGGAATACGACTTTCCCGAATTGGATCCTTTGTTTGTACCCCCCAGGGCAATTTATCTTATCCCAGAGACTGCTCCAAAACACCGCCGGCGGAGAAGAGGTATTCGGAGTGGACTTCTAGTCCAACTCAGGAGGCGTGCACACCATCCACCGCTTCCAAGTATGTTACTCGCTAATATTCAGTCTCTGGATGATGAAGTAGATGAGCTCAGCGCGAGGATCTCTTTCCAGAGAGACATCAGGGATTGTAACATACTCTGTTTCACGGAGACACCGCTCTCTCGGGATATACTGTCCCCGTCCATTCAGCCATCTGAGTTCTCAGTACATCGCACAGTCAGGAATTAAAGAACTCTCCGGGAAGAAGAAAGGCGGGGGTGTATGTTTCATGATTAACCACTCATGATGTGATTGTGATAACATACAGAAACTCAAGTCCTTTTGTTCACCCCTGACCTAGAATACCTCACAATCAAATGCAGACCATATTACCGCCCAAGACAATTCTCTTTGGTTATAGTCACAGCCGTGTATATTCCCCCTCAAGCCGATACCACGACAGCCCTCAAAGAACTACACTGGACTTTATGCAAACTGGAAGCCAAATATCCTGAGGCCGCATTTATTGTAGATGGGGATTTTGAGGAAAACACTACCGAAGTTCTACCAAAACATTGACTGTAGTACTTGTGCTGGTAAAACATTGGACCACTGCAACTCAACTTTTCTAAATGCCTACAGGGCCCTCCCCTGCCCTCCCTTCGGCAAATCTGATCACGACTCCATTTTGCTCCTCCCTTCCAATAGGCAGAGAGTAAAGCAGGAAGTACCCGTGCTAAGGTCTATTCAACGCTGGTCTGACCAAACGGAATCCATGCTTCAAGATTGTTTTGATCACGCTGACTGGGATAAGTTTTCCCTCCGTAAGGCAATCAAACAAGCAAAACGTCAGTACAGAGACAAAGTCACAATTCAACGGTTCAGACACGAGACAATCATGGACTACGAAGGGAAAACCAGCCACGTCGCGGATACCGACGTCTTGCTTCCGGACAAGCTAAACACCTTCTTCGCCTGCTTTGAGGATAACACAGTGCCACCGACGTGGCCCGCTACTAAGGACTGTGGGCTCTCCTTCTCCGTGGCCGATGTGAGGAAGACATTAACCCTCGCAAGGCTGCCGGCCCAGACGACATCCCTTACCGCGTCCTCAGAGCATGCGCAGACCAGCTGGCTGGAGTGTTTACGGACATATTCAATCTCTCCCTATCCCAGTCTGCTGTCCCCACTTGCTTCAATATGTCCACCATTGATCCTGTACCCAAGAAAGCAAAGGTAACTGAACTAAATGACTATAGCCCCGTAGCACTCACTTCTGTAATCATGCTTTGAGAGGCTCGTTAAGGATCATATCACCTCTACCTTACCTGACACTCTAGACCCACTTCAGTTTGCTTACCGCCCAAATAGAACCACAGACGATGCAATCGCCATCACACTTCACACTACCCTATCCCATCTGGACAAGAAGAATACCTATGTAAGAATGCTGTTCATTGACTATAGCTCAGCATTCAACACAATGGTACCCTCCATGCTCATCATTTAGTTCTTGCCCTGGGTCTGAACCCCAGCCTGTGCAACTGGGTCCTGGACTTCCTGACGGGCCGCTCCCAGATGGTGAAGGTATGAAACAACACCTCCACTTCCCTGATCCTCAACACAAGGGTGCATGCTCAGCCCCCTCCTGTACTCCCTTTTCACCCATGACTGCGTGGCAATGCACGCATCCAACTCAATCATCGAGTTTGCAGATGACACAACAGTTGTAGGCCTGATTACCAACAATGACAAGACAGCCTACAGGGAGGAGGTGAGGGCCCTGGGAGAGTGGTGCCAGGAAAATAACCTCTCACTCAACGTCAACAAAATACAGGAGATGATCGTAGGCTTCAGGAAACAGCAGAGGGAGCGCGCCCCTATCGACATAGACGGGACCACAGTGGAGAAGGTGGAAAACTTCAAATTCCTCGGCGTACACATCACTGACGATCTGAAATGGTCCATCCACACAGTGTGGTGATTAAGGCGCAACAGCGCCTCTTCAATCTTAGGAGGCTGAAGACCTTTGCCTTGGCCCCTAAAACCCTCACAAACTTTTACAGATGCACAATTGAGAGCATCCTGTCGGGCTGTATCACCGCCTGGTACGGCAACTGCACCGCCAGCAGCCGCAGGGTTCTTGAGAGGGTGGTGCGGTCTGCCCAAAGCATCACCTGGGGGCAAACTACCCAATGTCACAGGAAGGCCAGAAAGATTCTCAAGGACATCTACCACCCGAGCCCTGCCTGTTCACCCCGCTATCATCCAGAAGGCGAAGTTAGTACAGGTGCATCAAAGCTGAGACCGGGAGACTGAAAAACAGCTTCTATCTTAAAGGCCATCTGACAGTTAAATAGCCATCACTAGCCGGTATCCACCCTGTTACGCAACCCTGCACCTTAGAGGCTGCTGCCCTGTATACATAGACTTGGAATCACTGGCCACTTTAAAAATGAACACTAGTTACTTTAATAATGTTTAACTAATGTTCACATATGGTTTTACTCATCTCATATTTGTATACTCTATTATATTCTACTGTATTTTAGTCAATGCCACTCCGACATTGCTTGATCTAATATTTATGTATTTCTTAATTCAATTATTTTACTTTTAGATATGTGCATTGTTCGGAATCGGGCGCAAGGAGAGGAAGATAGTTTAAGTTATTGAGACACACCCCAAGTAAGGAGGGCACATTCATTCATCACAGCCACAGCGGCAATGGTGGGGCTATGATACCTCGGGGACACACACTCACACAGGTAATTACAGCACATTCGAAAACTATTTAGACCCCTTGACATTTTCCACATTTTGTTACGTTACAGCCTTATTCTAAAATTGATACAAAATTATATAATTCTCATCAATCTACACACAATACCTCATAATGACAAGGCGAAAACAGGATTTTAGAAATTTTAGCAAATGTACAGTACCAGTCAAAAGTTTGGACACACCTACTCATTCAAGGGTTTTTCTTTATTTTGACTATTTTCTACATTGTGAATACTTCAAAACTATGAAATAACACATACGGAGTCATGTAGTAACAAAAAAAGTGTTAAACAAATCAAAATATATTTAGTAGTAGCCACCCGTTGCCTTGATGACAGCTTTGCACACTCTTGTCATTCTCTCAACCAGCTTTACCTGGAATACTTTTCAAACAGTCTTGAAGGAGTTCCCACATATGCTGAGTACTTGTTTGCTGTTTTTCCTTCAATCTGCAGTCCAACTCATCCCAAAGTACTTCAATTAGGTTGAGGTCGGGTGATTGGGGAGGCCAGGTCATCTGATGCGCACTCCATCACACTCCTTCTTGGTCAAATAGCCCTTGCACAGCCTGGAGGTGTGTTGGGTCATTGTCTTGTTGAAAAACAAACGATAGTCCCACTAAGCGCAA
This sequence comes from Oncorhynchus clarkii lewisi, assembly GCF_045791955.1. Taxonomy (NCBI): domain Eukaryota; kingdom Metazoa; phylum Chordata; class Actinopteri; order Salmoniformes; family Salmonidae; genus Oncorhynchus; species Oncorhynchus clarkii. The sequence goes on from NC_092167.1 coordinate 29,937,636, forward strand.
ACCAGATGGGATGGCGTAATCGCTGCAGGATGCTGTGGTAGCCATGCAGGTTAAGTGTGCCTTGAATTCCAAATAGATCACTGACAGTGTCACCAGTAAAACACCATCACACCATCAGACCTCCTCCTCCATGCTTCACGGTGGGAACCACACATGCGGAGATCATCCGTTCACCTACTCTCCTTCTAACAAAGACACGGCGGTTAGAAGCAAAATTCTAAAATTTGGACTCATTTGGACTCAGACCAAAGTACAGATTTCCACCGGTCTAATTTCCATTGCTTGTGTGTCTTAGCCCAAGCATATCTCTTCTTATTTATGTCCTTTAGTAGTGGTTTCTTTGCAGCCATTCGACCATGAAGGCCTGATTCACGCAGTCTTCTCCTGAACAGTAAATGCTGAGATATGTCTGTTACTTGAATTATGTGAAGCTCTGCAATTTCTGAGCCTGGTAACTCTAATGAACTTGTCATCTGCAGCAAAGGTAACTCTGGGTCTTCCTTTCCTGTGGTGGTCCTCATGAAAGCCAGTTTCATCAGAGCACTCAAAGTTTTTTGCAACTGCACTTGAAGAAACACCTGTTAATTGAAATGCATTCCAGGTGACTACCTCATGAAGCTGGTTGAGAGAATGCCAAGAGTATGCAAAGCTGTCATCAAAGCAAAGCGTGACTACTTTGAAGAATCTAAAATCTAAAATATATTTTGATTTGTTAAACACTTTTTGGGTTACTATATGATTCCATATGTGTTATTTGATAGTTTTGATGTCTTCACTATTATTATGCAATGTAGAAAATACTAAATATAAAGAAAAAACCTTGAATGAGTAGGTGTGTCCAAACTTTTGACTGGTACTGTATTAAAAATGTAAAACAGAAATACCTTATTTACATAAGTATTCAGACCCTTTACTATGAGACTCAAAATTGATTTATGGTCAATTCAATTGAATGGATATGATTTGGAAAGGCACATACCTGTATATATAAGGTCCCACAGTTGACAGTGCCTGGCAGAACAAACACCAAGCCATGAGGTTGAAGGAACTGTCGGTAGAGCGCGGAGACAGGATTGTGTCGAGGCACAGATTTGGGGAAGAGTACCAATGTCTGTAGTATTGAAAGTCCCCAAGAACACAGTGGCCTCCATCATTCTTAAATGAAAGAAGTTTGGAACCACCAAGACACTTCCTAGAGCTGGCCGCCTGGCCAAACCGAGCAATCGGGGAGAAGGGCCTTGGTCAGGGAGGTGACCAAGAACCAAATGTTCACTCTGACAGAGCTCCAGCGTTCTTCTGTGGAGATGGGAGAACCTTCCAGAAGGTCAACCATCTCTGCGGCACTACACCGATCAGGCCTTTATGGTAGAGTGGCCAGACGGAAGCCACTCCTGAGTAAGTGTCACATGACAGCCCGCTTGGAGTTTGCCAAAAGGCACCTAAAGGACTCTCAGACCTTGAGAAACAAGATTCTCAAGTTTGAACTGTTTGGCCTGAATGTCAAGCTTTACGTCAGGAGGAATCCTGGCACCACCCTTATGGGAAGCATAGTGGTGGCAGCATCATGCTGTGGGGATGTTTTTCAGTGGCAGGGACTGGGAGACTAGTCAGGATCGATGAAGGTTCACCTTCCATCAGGACAATGACCCTAAGCACACAGCCAAGACAACACAGGAATGGCTTTAGGACAAGTCTCTGAATGTCCTTGAGTGGCCTAGCTAGAGCCCGGACTTGAACCCAATTTAGTATCTCTGGAGAGACTTGAAAATAGCTGTGCAGCGACGCTCCCCATCCAACCTGACAGAGGTTGAGAGAATCTGCAGAGAAGAGTGGGAAAAACGCCCCATACAGGTGTGCCAAGCTTGTAGCATCATTCCCAAGACGACTCGAGGCTGAAGGTCGCTGCCAAAGATTCTTCAACCAAGTACTGAGTAAAGGGTCTGGAAATTTATGTAAATGTGATATTTGCAAACATTTCTATAAACGTGTTTTTGCTTTGTCATTGTGGGGTATTGTGTGTAGATTGATGGTGGGGGGGGGGGGGGGACAATTGAATCTATTTTAGAATAAAGTTGTAACGTAACAAAATGTGGAAAAAGTCTAAATACTTTCCAAATGCACTGTATTTATTTATGCGTGTGTATGTATATATATATATATATGTGGTTGTTTTTGATTTATCCCATGTGACAACATGTGACCGGACAACAACAACTTTATTAATATCTTGTTATTTTGTTTGATCATTTTAGAACTTCTTGAACTATAGTTCCTCCCTGTGTTTTTGTACGCAAGCAGGTGTAACGTGTACGCTGGGAGTCGTGAAGCAAGTACAGGGAGTGAAAATGTAATAATAAATAAAACATGGAAAGAAACACGATTAGCGTACAGACAGTACCAAGGGGAGTGACAGATATAGGGGAGGTAATCAGGAAGGTGATGGAGTCCAGGTGAGTGTCATGAGGCGCAGATGCGTGTAACGATGGTGGCAGGTGTGCGTAATGATAAGACAACTGGCGACGTCGCGCGCCAGAGAGGGTGTAAAAGTAACTCTACCACCTCCCCTGATGGGCGGCTCCAGCCGCCGGACGGCACCAACCAGAGGTACAGTCCCGAGGACCAGGAGCGGGCCGGTCGCTTCTGCTGAGGCACAGGAACATGTAGAGCCGGCTGAGGCGCGGGAGCCTGACAAGCCGACTGAGGCGCGGGAGCCTGACGAGCCGGCTGAGGCGCGGGAGCCTGACGAGCCGGCTGAGGCGCGGGAGCCTGACGAGCCGGCTGAGGCGCGGGAACCTGACGAGCCGGCTGAGGCGCGGGAGCCTGACGAGCCGGCTGAGACGCGGGAGCCTGACGAGCCGGCTGAGGCGCGGGAGCCTGACGAGCCGGCTGAGGCGCGGGAGCCTGACGAGCCGGCTGAGGCGCGGGAGCCTGACGAGCCGGCTGAGGCAACCCCGTTTGCTTCGACAGTGGCATTTGGACCCGACGTCACCTGTAAAATGAAAAAAAGATCCCTGTTACTTCGCCTTGGTGAGGCGTTATTCTGTAATGTGTACGCTGGGACTCGGGAAGCAAGTACAGGGAGTGAATTTCATGGCGAGGCTATGTTACTATCAGTCATAGAAAGTTTACTGTGTTTAAAACGAACCCTAAATGTAACCCTTCTAAGCGGTTACATATAAACAGATATGCAGTTTGTGTTCATAGTTTGGACATGTAGACCTCATTCCATGGAGGGCCTAGTGTCTGCAGGTTTTTAGTTTCTCCTGTCAATTAAGCCCTAGACGACAAGGTGTGGGGAGTTCCTTACTAATTAGCTAACTTAATTAATTAATCAAGTACAACGGAGGCGCGAAAACCCGCAGACACCCGACCCTCCGTGGAATAGGTTTGACACCTGTGATCTATAGGGTACTACTCAAGTAAAATGTGACCTAAATAGATTACACAGCATAGGAGGTTACACACTATCTACCCTTTGAATGACCCTTTTTTTTTATCCAGGTAGAACCCTTTTGGTTCCAGGTAGAAACCTTTTGGGTTCCATGTAGGACCTTTTCCACAGAGGGTTCTATATGGAACCCAAAAGGGTTCTACCTGAAACGAAAATGGATTACCCTATGGGGACAGCTGAAGAACCCTTTTAGGATCCCTTTTTTCTGAGAGTGTGCTGTTAGTCATAGAAAGATGTGTGTGTTCTTGCAATGTCATCTTTCTTTATTGGGGTCCCAATTACCTGACAACATGATGACAGCAAGTCTACCTGGAGTTACTATCAGTCATAATCAGTCAGTCATAGTCATCATTACTGTGTTTACGTAATGCCAAGTGACCCTTGCACTATCCTCACACCAACCAATCAATAAAGACACGATGAATGCATCTCAACTGGCACTCTATATAAAGGTGCTACTTAATCATTATACTTATGTAACCAATGTGAAATGGCTAGCGAGTTAGCGGTGCGTGCTAGTAGCATTCAATCATTGACGTCATTTGCTCTGAGACCTTGAAGTAGTTGTTTCCCTTCCTCTGCAAGGCCAGTGGCTTTTGTGGAGCGATAGGTAACGATGCTTTGCGGGGGACTGTTGTCGATGTGTTCAGAGGGTCCCTGGTCCAAGGCCAGATTTGGGCGAGGAGGCGGGCGGAAGCAATACTGTTAAACTCACACCATCCAATGATCACACAGCACTGTGTAAACATGGTAAAACTGAGTAATCACGGCTTTCTATGTCTGATGGTAACCTATCCCATTTAAGCATGTTGGATGAAAGTGATACTTTCCTGTCAAATGACAGAACACCTCATGGTGATAGAAACAAATACTTGTTTGCAAATGTTGACAGCAACAACATGTGTCCGAACTCTGATCCTGGATTGATGAAATACTAGGATGGAAGAAAACAAACATACTCCTCCTACCTCTACACAGTTTCTACCCTCTGAGCTTTCCCTGCACTAAACCTCAGTCCTAGCGATTTGTACAATGTCTGGTCAATTCTAAAAAAAGAAAGAGCAGGATATTGGTCTCAGGCCCTTATGAAGTCTTTATCCTCATCCATCAGTCAGTTTTCCCACTGCACTACAGCACCCCCCCCCCCCTCCCCGTTATATCCTATTGCGATCTTGTCTCATTGCTGCAACTCCCCAGCAAGCGCAGGAGAGGTGAAGGTCGAGTCATGCGTCCTCCAAAAATGACCCGCCAAACCGTGCTCCTTAACACCGACCTGCAAGCCGCACCAATGTTTTTGGAGGAAACACCTTTCAACTGATGACTGAGGTCAGCCTGCAGACGCCCAGCCCGCCACAAGGAGTCGCTAGAGAGTGATGAGCCAAGTGAAGCCCCCCCGGCCAAGCCCTCCCCTAACCTGGATGACGCTGGGCCAATTGTGCGCCACCCTACGGGACTCACGGACATGGCCGGTTTTGACACAGCCCGGGTTTGAACCCTAGCCTGTAGTGATGCATCGAACTCTGCGAAGCAGTGACTTAGACTGGTCCCCCCCCCCACACACACACACTTTTGTAACCTAGCAGACTCCTATCCCCAGATTCTGGACACACATACAAACAAATTCTGCAGCGTTGGCTGTAGCAGACAGCTATGGGGGTTCTGTACTATACTTGTCAGCAAGTCTCCAAAGCCTTGCCAAGAAAGTCCCTGATGAAGCCAGAGAACCGGTCGTCCGGCTACTCTATCTCTGTCTGTGTGGAGCTACATTTAACCTACCTACCATGCCATCTCCACTAACACATGGTGCAGTTGATGGTGGTGACTAGGTTGCTGAGCTTTGGTTGATTTCTACTGTCTTCTCTGTCATTCAGAGCCTACGATGTCTTTAATGTCTCAAAGGGAAGACATTTTCATTGTTGTGCTTCCATGAGGTGAATTTGACCTCAGTGCAGGTTCCTTGAGGTTGTGGTTCCCAGATTTAGTCACAAGTGACAGGCAACGTGACACACTGTTGCTCCATTGTGTTTGTACTGTAAGGACTAGATTCTAGAGGACACACACACACATGCACAGACACACACACACACAACGTTGCTGTTGTGTTATAATAGCCTGTGCTTCATGTTGTGCCTAATGATTAATAGATGACCCTCTGCTCTCTCCGTAGGCCTCCTGAATGTTGGAATGTATTTTCATATCTTATTCATAGGAGAGGTAATGTCAGGGAAAGAGGTGCCAACACGCACGCAGAGAGGGGCAGTATTTCTGATCCCTCAACATAACTGTCATTTTATGTCATTTGCATTTTAGTTTGATACACTAGTCTTTAGAGTGTCTTGTATTTCTAACAAGGTACATGTTTATGTATATTTTGCCCATCTCCGCATGCACACACACACGAAAAGGCAAACGAGGAAAAGAAGTGCCTGGTTAAAGTTTAAAACTCACATTTTTGAGTTTTGTCGAGCACACGGTTTGCATTTCCTGTTTTATCCCCTCGGGCTAGAACTAGAGAGAGAGAGCCAAAGTAGAAAAGGCTGTAAGGGTTGTCACTTGTTGGTGTCGTGGTTACTTTGGAGTATAAACATTATAAACACCTGTTCTTTCGCGTATCATGTGGTTACGTCTTGGGCTTAATATGTCAACTATCTGGGGCACCAGTGGAGGCTGCTGAGGGGAGGACGGCTCATGACAATGGCTGGAACGAAGTGAATGGAATTGACATCCAACACATGGAAACGCTGTGTGTTGATGTATCTGATACTATTCCGCCTACTCCACTCCAGTCATTACCACGAGCCCATCCTCCCCAATTAAGGTGCCACCAACCTCCTGTGTTGAGCACGTTTGGAGTGATACACAATAAACAGTACAGATTGGTAAATAAAGGAGCTGTAGTTCTAAGTAGTATTGTAGGTCCTGGAGTTTTGGCAGTTCAAGTCATGTGGTCTGGAAAAACTCATGGTCCCGGCTATAAGTAGTAAAGTTGAACCCAGTTCTGTGCATTATTTGACTTCTGACATCCAGGTAAAACAGCCAGAATGATGTACTCCAGGAGAAGGGACCGTTTCTGATCAGTCTTTGCCACAACGCCTCACTGATCTCTCCGATTGATTTATCCTGCTTGGCTAAACAGCAGCTGATGCCTGCAGAGTGATGTGCGATGCGATGAGAACATTGGCTGGTTTCTTGTGTGACATATTTGCAATGGAGTTCAAACTGTATAGGGAGCATGAGTCACTCACAGTCGGTGACAGACAGACCTGCTTAACTCCTCCACACTCCTCAGCTATCTACCAGGAGATACTGTAGTATGTGCTGGTGTGAAGTCCGATATGACTTGGAATGGACATTCAATATCATGCAAAACTGGTGCGATAGGCTATTAAAGGTGCATTTGTAACTTTCAATTCGATTGAATTCCACAGTGGAATGAGATAGGACTAAAACAAAAATAGCCTATATTAGGCCAAGACGGCTACAATCATCAAGACCCACTACCTACTACAAAGAACAGGGGCAACACTTTCGACCAGAAATAAAAGTTTCAGAAATCACATATTTCATACCCAGACAGCTTTTTTTATTACATATATGTAGGGCATTTGTTTATTTTAGGGCATTTATTTTAGCCACACCTAGAGTATGCGACTGTAGCAATGTGTATACATCTGTTGTTTAACTCTTTAATGCCCACCCTGCTCAGTGTTGTTGTAACATGTCGGTGTAGGCTGTAGGGACGTCCTGGTGTGTTAAAGCTACAACGTCACACACAAACACACAGGCACACACACACACACACACACACACACACACACACACAGACACACACACACACTGGTGTTTTACAGTTACGTCCATTAATTATTGACACTATAGCTGGAAGCGGATGCAATTGAACGGGAAGAAATGGGGAGAAGAGCACTCTGAGTTTCTTTGTGTCTCAGGGTACAAAGATTGAATTGTGAAAAGCCTTTGTGATATTTGGGGTGTGACGTTGAACTGAGGCTGAGTAGAGAAGCTCTGACATACAGCAGGTTGAGATGGAGTGAGAAAACAGACATGGTGACCAAATGGGAGATTCTACATCTTGGTAAAAACATTGGATGTTACTTATAGCTGTGCAGATGGTTCTGCGTTTGAATGATGAGGATGGTTTGTAATTTGAACAGTAGTCATAGAAACATGCACATGCAGCCATTCCCACACACAAGCTACAACCTCCCTCCCTCCCTCCCAACACACACACACACACACACACACACACACACACACACACACACACACACACACACACACACTCCTTTCTCACTCTATATACTGGCGCAGTCAATAAATAACAACAACATTGTAACAGCATCATCATACAGACTATCCCCGTGAGTGGCTCACAGGTGAAGCACACACAGATGAGTGGTGACTCATCGAACAACGTGCACTTACAACCACACTGGCAGTGTAAAGATACTATACAGCTCCCAGAACAGTTTTACTTCACTGCCACACAGCAAGGTTGAAGTGACCTGATAGAGCTACAGCTGTACTGTAACCATGAGTTATTTTAGCTTATGGACATGATATGAATGCATGATTTACAGGAAATTACGGATCTACTATACTAGCTGTGTTTTCCATGCACTTAGTCCGTCCCTCGTTCAACCATAGAATATGAATGAGGTTGCTTCTAAACATTGATACAGAGGCTGACACTTCTTCAACCCGCTTAAGGATGATTGAAAGTTGGGTAATCTGATCCAAGATCTGTGATTAGGAGGAACTTCTTCACCTGTGGCTGGACAGTGAGAGAGGGAACCAAGAAGTCACACCTTCTCTTGGCACATACATCAGCAGAGCATGGTGGAGAGAAAAACAGAGAGATTGTGTGAGAGAGAGACAGACAGAGAGAAATATTGAGAGAGAAAGAGAGAGTGCTAAAGAGAGAGGTTACAATGAGTTAGATATAAGCTGCAGTCAGAGAGAAACAGAAAGTGAGACTAATCTCTCTGTGAGGAGATGATTGATAGTCTGACAGACTAGAGTGAATGTTGGTCATGTATTAGCTATCCTTCTAACCTCCCTTCTCCTCCCTCCTGTCCCTCCCCCTCCCATATGTATCAAAGCTTAACATTTTCTCCGGTCTCCTTCCCCTCCCTCCCTCTTTCTCTCCCTTCTCCTCCCTCCTTCCCTCTCTCCCCCTTCACGTTTTCCCCGGTCTCTCTCTGTGCTCCCCAGAAGGCCTTATATAGCTGTAGGACTGTCTTGCCCAGCTCCTCACCGCAAGGCCAGTCCAGTTCAGTCTCTCTTATAAATACCCCTGCTCAGACTAATATGGAAGTGCCTTGGCGGTATCGGATGGATAGCCTGTGATGGAGGAGGAGAAGTTGGAGGGGGCTGTATGGGGGGGCAGACCTTTAGTGGGGCGGGTGCCTTAATTTTCTGCAAAAACACAGTCATCACACATCGTAGACTAAGCAAGCTAGAAAAACAGATTAAAGGGGGCTGAAGCGTGTAGTGCGTAAAAATTGTCTGTCCTCGGTTGCAACACTCACTTCCCAACTGCCTCTGGACGCAACATCAGCACAATAACTGTTTGTCGGGAGCCTTATGAAATGGGTTTCCATGGCTGAGCAGTCGCACACAAGCCTAAGATCACCATGCGCAATGCCAAGGATCGGCTGGAATGGTGTAAAGTTCGCCGCCATTGGAGCAGTGGAAACACATTCTCTGGAGTGATGAATCACCATCTGGCAGTCCGACGGATGAATCTGGGTTTGGCGGATGCCAGGAGAACGCTAACTGCCCGAATGCATAGTGCCAACTATAAAGTTTGGTAGAGGAGGAATAATGATCTGAGGCTGTTTTTCATGGTTCAGGCTAGGCCCCTTAGTTCCAGTGAAGGGAAATCTCAACTCTACAGCATACAATGACCTTCTAGATGATTCTGTGCTTCCAACTTTGAGGCAACAGTTTGGGGAAGGCCCTTTCCTGTTTCAATATGACAATGGCCTGTGCACAAAGCAAGGTCCAAACAGAAATGGTCGAGATTTGTGTGGAAGAACTTGACTGGCCTGCACAGAGCCCTGACCGCAACCCCACCAAACACCTTTGGGATGAATTTGAACGCCAACTGCGAGCCAACCTAATCTCCCAATATGGGTTCCCGACCTCACTAACGGTCTTGTGGCTGAATGGAAGCAAGTCCCCACACCAATGTTCAAACATAGTGGAAAGTCTTCCCAGAAGAGTGGAGGCTGTTACAGCAGCAAAGGGGGGACCAACTCAATATTAATGCCTATGATTTTGAAATTAGATGTGCAACGAGCAGGTGTCCACATGCTTTTGGTCATGTAGTGTCTCATGAACCATTACTAGAGTGGGCTATATCAGCTAATCATCGCTAATGTGGGCTAGATAAATCAGCTAGTTAGCACAGCTATGCTGTCAATACAAGC